>NW_018406874.1:1047241-1181062 GCF_002113885.1 Mizuhopecten yessoensis
ACAATTGACCCCTGTGACCTTGAATATAATTGAAGGTCATTCATTTGAACAAACTTGGTAGCCCTTCACCCTAGCATGCTACTGACCAAATATCATCTCCCTGGGCAGTTTGGTTATTGAGAAGAAGTTGTTTAAAGTTTTTAACATATTTGACCCCTGTGACCTTGAAAATAGATGAAGGTCATTTATTTGAACAAACTTGGTAGCCCTTCATCCCAGTTTGCTTCTGGCCAAATATCATCACCCTAGGCCTTTTGGTTATTAAGAAGAAGTCGTTTAAAGTAAAATATTGACGCCGGACAACGGACGGACGACGGACGGACGGACGGACGGACGGACGGACGACGGACGCCGCACCACGGCATAAGCTCACTTGGCACTTTGTGCCAGGTGAGCTAATAAAAAGGATTCGAATTGTCTGTACCTGACCCAGAACTGTGCGTAGGTACGTTGAATATAAGCTCTTAAGGCACGTGTCATGATTCATAATAAAAATAAAAAAAATATATAAAAAGAACAAAACGTGTAGGCATGTGCCCACTCAGATTAGTCGATATGTGACACACTCGGTGGATACCGTGTCTATTTTAGGAATATAGATTGACGTCACACCCGGATGTAGCCGCCTGCATTGGGTATCCCCATGGCAGCATTACATGTAACTGTTTAGACCAATCATGTTTTAAGTAGTGTTCTCACAATTCTAAACGATTTATAAAATAAGAAAACCTAGAATCGAGCTCTTCATGTCGACATCGTCCTGTTCTTAGTTATACAAATCTTCCTTGTGTTAATTCAAGTGATACTTCAGGGAAATTAACTCTTTATCGGAATTTCATACTATAGATGTTAAATATATATATATGCTAGCATCAGTAGAACACGTGTGTGCCGTTGAACTATTCCCCAAGATCGTCGTGTTGGGACTATACAACATAAGCATTCCTTAACTGTACAATTCAAGAATGGGATTTAAAAATCAGCATAACGTAAGTACATATATATATATATATATATATATATAATATGGTTGGTTATCGTATACATGGCCGTAGGGGGTGAGTCGGGGGGTTCCCCGGCAAAACTGTGTTATAATCTAACAAGAGTTATATTAATGCTGATGTTGATAGTATAAGCTGCCTATAAATCAAAAGTGACAGTCATATCTAATTCATACGTCATCCGATATTTGTATACGAAGTAAATTATGGTAAAAAGTTCAACTCATTTAATTTTGATGTTGATATTAGACATTGATAAATGTCAGACAATGAAACAGTGGTCTCTCTGGTATCGTCTCCGCTTTAGTTATATCCCGACCTTACAGTTGATGTATACAGTAACTAGTACTACGGCGGAGTTGTCTAACACTTTAGTTATATCCCGACCTTACAGTTGATGTATACAGTAACTAGTACTACGGCGGAGTTGTCTCACACTTTAGTTATATCCCGACCTTACAGTTGATGTATACAGTAACTAGTACTACGGCGGAGTTGTCTCACACTTTAGTTATATCCCGACCTTACAGTTGATGTATACAGTAACTAGTACTACGGCGGAGTTGTCTCACACTTTAGTTATATCCCGACCTTACAGTTGATGTATACAGTAACTAGTACTACGGCGGAGTTGTCTCACACTTTAGTTATATCCCGACCTTACAGTTGATGTATACAGTAACTAGTACTACGGCGGAGTTGTCTCACACTTTAGTTATATCCCGACCTTACAGTTGATGTATACAGTAACTAGTACTACGGCGGAGTTGTCTCACACTTTAGTTATATCCCGACCTTACAGTTGATGTATACAGTAACTAGTACTACGGCGGAGTTGTCTCACACTTTAGTTATATCCCGACCTTACAGTTGATGTATACAGTAACTAGTACTACGGCGGAGTTGTCTCACACTTTAGTTATATCCCGACCTTACAGTTGATGTATACAGTAACTAGTACTACGGCGGAGTTGTCTCACACTTTAGTTATATCCCGACCTTACAGTTGATGTATACAGTAACTAGTACTACGGCGGAGTTGTCTCACACTTTAGTTATATCCCGACCTTACAGTTGATGTATACAGTAACTAGTACTACGGCGGAGTTGTCTCACACTTTAGTTATATCCCGACCTTACAGTTGATGTATACAGTAACTAGTACTACGGCGGAGTTGTCTCACACTTTAGTTATATCCCGACCTTACAGTTGATGTATACAGTAACTAGTACTACGGCGGAGTTGTCTCACACTTTAGTTATATCCCGACCTTACAGTTGATGTATACAGTAACTAGTACTACGGCGGAGTTGTCTCACACTTTAGTTATATCCCGACCTTACAGTTGATGTATACAGTAACTAGTACTACGGCGGAGTTGTCTCACACTTTAGTTATATCCCGACCTTACAGTTGATGTATACAGTAACTAGTACTACGGCGGAGTTGTCTCACACTTTAGTTATATCCCGACCTTACAGTTGATGTATACAGTAACTAGTACTACGGCGGAGTTGTCTCACACTTTAGTTATATCCCGACCTTACAGTTGATGTATACAGTAACTAGTACTACGGCGGAGTTGTCTCACACTTTAGTTATATCCCGACCTTACAGTTGATGTATACAGTAACTAGTACTACGGCGGAGTTGTCTCACACTTTAGTTATATCCCGACCTTACAGTTGATGTATACAGTAACTAGTACTACGGCGGAGTTGTCTCACACTTTAGTTATATCCCGACCTTACAGTTGATGTATACAGTAACTAGTACTACGGCGGAGTTGTCTCACACTTTAGTTATATCCCGACCTTACAGTTGATGTATACAGTAACTAGTACTACGGCGGAGTTGTCTCACACTTTAGTTATATCCCGACCTTACAGTTGATGTATACAGTAACTAGTACTACGGCGGAGTTGTCTCACACTTTAGTTATATCCCGACCTTACAGTTGATGTATACAGTAACTAGTACTACGGCGGAGTTGTCTCACACTTTAGTTATATCCCGACCTTACAGTTGATGTATACAGTAACTAGTACTACGGCGGAGTTGTCTCACACTTTAGTTATATCCCGACCTTACAGTTGATGTATACAGTAACTAGTACTACGGCGGAGTTGTCTCACACTTTAGTTATATCCCGACCTTACAGTTGATGTATACAGTAACTAGTACTACGGCGGAGTTGTCTCACACTTTAGTTATATCCCGACCTTACAGTTGATGTATACAGTAACTAGTACTACGGCGGAGTTGTCTCACACTTTAGTTATATCCCGACCTTACAGTTGATGTATACAGTAACTAGTACTACGGCGGAGTTGTCTCACACTTTAGTTATATCCCGACCTTACAGTTGATGTATACAGTAACTAGTACTACGGCGGAGTTGTCTCACACTTTAGTTATATCCCGACCTTACAGTTGATGTATACAGTAACTAGTACTACGGCGGAGTTGTCTCACACTTTAGTTATATCCCGACCTTACAGTTGATGTATACAGTAACTAGTACTACGGCGGAGTTGTCTCACACTTTAGTTATATCCCGACCTTACAGTTGATGTATACAGTAACTAGTACTACGGCGGAGTTGTTTCACACTTAAGTTATATCCCGACCTTACAGTTGATGTATACAGTAACTAGTACTACGGCGGAGTTGTTTAACACTTTAGTTATATCCCGACCTTATAGTTGATGTACATAGTAACTAGTACTACGGCGGAGTTGTTTCACACTTAAGTTATATCCCGACCTTACAGTTGATGTACATAGAAACTAGTACTACGGCGGAGTTGTTTCACACTTTAGTTATATCCCGACCTTACAGCTGATGTATACAGTAACTAGTACTACGGCGGAGTTGTCTAACACTTTAGTTATATCCCGACCTTACAGTTGATGTACATAGTAACTAGTACTACGGCGGAGTTGTCTAACACACGCACACACCGAAGGCACCTGATAATTTGCACGTTTTAGTGGTTTAAATCAACATTCGGTTAAAATGCCACCCCAATGGTCATATATATCGATATACATTAATTTTGGTGGTATTTTAACTGAAAGTTGATTTAAACCACTAAATTGTGTAAAATTACGCTGAACACCGTATATATATATTTATAGTAGATGTAACAAATTCTTTTGAAAGGGCCATGCGGTACATGCCATACACAGTCTGCTCAATACGTCACTGCATCTCTCGTCCAATTACCTTCTTCTATCTCACCTACTGCAAAACTAAACTAACAAACATCATATCTGGATCGGCATTTAATTTAGAAACATTTTGTAGTCGTTTTGACTTTCTCGCATCACGCAAATGTTTTCTATATGAATATTTTTACATTGCAAGAGTCCTAGGTCAAAAATCAAAGAAAACAATACAGAGTCCAAAATCTTTGAAACACACCGTGGACGTGTAAGCATCTCTATAAACCTCTTTATTTATCATCAAAACCCATCATCATTTCAAAAACATTTCAAACAATTTTTCACCTCACAGCAAATTGTGACGTAACACATGTTACTTTCACTATAATAGCATTTTATTTTAACACTAATACTTTTTGATAGAAGCCCAACCGTCTGGTCAGGTGTAACTAATTAACAGACTAGATGTCTGGTCAGGTGTAACTAATTAACAGACTAGATTGACGCGCTCTCACATTCCCACTATCATCCTCAACACCTGCTCGATTACAACTTTCGAACCCCGCCAATCATATCACAGTTCTAGTGAACGCGATCGGACATACACATATTTCCTATTTTCAGTACGAACTGCAAGAAAGATCTAATCTAATTCCGTCAGTGGTATCATTAAGTCAGATTATGGTCATCTTCTTCTTCTTCTTCTTCTTCCATGACAAGGATCAGAACTTGGAATTGACCCTGGGAGGTGGCATTTCAAAGAATATATTTCTGTATTTTTTAAAGTATTATATTAAAAATATGTACATAAGGAGGATGCAAAATTAGTAGAGAGACTGGTGGTACCCTTCGAGTGAGGACTTGAAAGAAGGTATAAATCCTCTTTGTGCGATATAGATGTATAGGATGTTCAGTGAGGAGGTGACATTACTTGAATTCGAAGCTTTCGCGTTTTTAGCAGATTCTGCACAGATAACTTGATTTTTTGTTCGAACAATCTTTAATGGCATTCGAATCGCTTCCCCTTCTGGAATACCATGGCCAGGGCCCGTATTCATGGAACCGTTCTCATGCTCGAACTCAGATTCTATGCTCAGACCCAACTTCCGTTCTCCTTCACTGTGATGAATTAATCAAAAACTGACTTTTTGTTCTTAATTTGGAAGAATTTTTGCATATCTACTTACAGCCAAATACTGTTTTTTAATGTGAACACTTGCCTTTTTGATCGTGACTAATAATTTAGGCAAGTTACAAGAAAGTTGGCTTGACTCGAGCACGCAAAATCACGAATACAGGCGCCGGTCTCAATCTCAGGTTTCATTAAGAAGGTCGTATTCATGTTACAGTTTTGAGCTATGTTAACACTTCGGTATTAAATTAAAAAGGGCAATTATTTTGATGGTAAAATTCTTTTTGAAATAGAACTCTTGATAGGAATATAACGGCAGGTTTATGTAACTAAAATAAAAGGTGGATTCCCCTCAGTGATAAAGTCCAAGATTTTCTTTTATTTACTAAGAAGGAAGGAAGGACCGGCGTCAATGAAATTATAATTGTATACCTCTCAGGCTCTCTGATGTGAGTTACTTTCACTTTCTCGCCCTTCCCCCTACCCACTTCCTTCTTACGTGAGTCTGCGCAAAGCGACTTCCGCCTACACATCGTGTTGTGATCAGCATAATGAATTATCACAGAAGACTATGTTCTTTGTGTTTAACAGAAGCTTTCGTTTTATAGAAGGGTTTGCTGAGCGTTATTGTAACCTGTAAACACTCGACATGTCACAGGTAATAGTTGTGGATCAGTCCCGGTCTTTGTTTATCTGTTATTCACCTTTGTTTATCAAACGTCAGAAGCCTCTTATCGTCTGGCCTGCAGATTACGATCGAAACCTACGGTCCTGTCATTCTGTCACTATGTACTTTATCTGTATGTCTGGCATTGCAAGTAAACTTGTTTAAAATTGTGAGATTGAAACCGAATATATGGCTTGTTTATTTTTGAAATTTCATTCTGAAACCGATGTGAATATAGGTTGTCTCCCCCAGAAATATTAATAATTTCATGTGCCATGACAAGTAATAAAACGTAAAGTCATACTGTAAAACACAGGTCGGTAATCTTGCGCCCCAAAGTTGTTTTATAACATATATTACTCAATTATATGATGCACATCTCAAAAGACAGAGTAGATTAGTTATGGAATGTTTATTACACACAACAACATTATACTATACAGCACAGAATAACACATGCCAAAGTATTTAGATGGCCCCCTAACAGTACCAGGTCAGATCAAGTGCAACTTTCACATACAAGTCATGCTTATGACATGCTTATGACATGCTGTACATTCAGGTGAACACATATATAGACTAGAAAACAATCATACCAACAGAACCAAATGGGATTCCTAGCCTGAGGCTGTGTTTAATTACCCCAGGCCCAACAACTGATCCCCCAAAGAAGTCTTCATAGAGTCTGTGCTAACTTTGAATTCCTGATTTAAACCAATGAACTAACTCGATTTTCTGAAGAACACTGGATAACTCTTGAAGGCTCCTCCGACTGATACCTACCTGTAGGTTCAAGCCCAGTTGTCAAACTAGCTAATACAAAACCTCTAAGCTTTCAACACACAGTACATGATATACTTGTCCCTAAAAATAGGTTGACAGTGAATTCGCACCAGATAGCATTATATCCAACATAAGTAACAAACTGTAAATGGTTTCTTGTACGATAAATATCTCGATCCAAAACTGTGACAATTCCATCTTTGGTAATGTGATTCTTATGAGATAAACATTCAAAAAATGCTAAAGGATGTTCTTTTGTCCTTATTTCCCGTAGCATTGCATTGTCCGCTAATCTTTCACATGTGTAGATCTGACATTCTATTTGTTTGTTTTAAGCTTGCTAATTTTAGTAAGCTAATGTTAGAGACAAGTATAGCCTGTAACAGCGGTGTTTAGATTGACCATTTTTTAATACAAATTGAGGAAGACTACTACTTAGATATGACAAGATTACCGGACCAAACACTTAACAAAACTCACTGTACGTGTGGAGTGTCAACAGTAGTTCATAAATAGGTACTATAGTTATAATGTAATGGAAGTTCTTGACTGGATGTGTCTTTATTTTTTAGCCATAGTGGGTAGTATAACTTTGTTTTTTAGCCATAGTGGGTAGTATAACTTTGTTTTATAGCCATAATGGGTAGTATAACTTTGTTTTTTAGCCATAGTGGGTAGTATAACTTTATTTTTTAGCCATAGTGGGTAGTACAACTTTATTTTAATTACACAATTTGTTTAATGACAGCACTTTATATACCCAATCAGAAATCAACCCGAACAGTCTTCAAAAACAAAAAGCTGAAGTGACCTGGCCCCTAGAGATCAGCTTATAGTTTTGACCTGACTCAAACAAAAGTAAGTGTGCTTGATAAAGATAGAAAATAGAATAATTGATAGAGGATACAAAAGAAACCTGTTGTAATGGAAATATGATGAAGTCATATGACAGTTTTGGCAATTAACAATAACATTCATTTCAGTATTTATCTGTACTTTAAGAAGAATGTTAAAATCTATCAGTCAATGGATATGATGAAAGCATATTATTTTCAAGTCCCAAAGACTAGAAAATAAAGGTGATTCACTAGTGCTTTTTAAAATCTATAAGTCTCGTACTAGATGACAAGTTGGGTTAAGTGATCATTAACTTATCCTTGGTGAAATTACTAGCCTAAGACTAGCGAATACCAGGTAAGTGTTGTGTTGAAACCTGTAACATCAACTGTAATAACTAATTGTAGATTTACACTCACATGTTGTGTTTAAAATTACCAAATTAATGTTTGTTTCACATATATGTTATTAATTAGCTTAAAGCAGTTCAATCATCTCACCCTTGAAATGTGTTGGGGTTGAGGGGGAATGGTGAGTATATTTGAGGGGGAGAAGGGGATATGTCTTGGATATCTATAGGTCATGCAGTATCTTTAATGTTATATGGTATCATCAGAACCAGGTCAAAGAGCTAGAGTCAAATGACATCAGCAAAACAAGTTGTAATAATAATTCTACCTATACAATGTATGCCCATATCAGTACAAGTACCCCATACCCAGGGGTAAATGATGTCTTCTCCTACACTGCTATATGTACCCTATGGTTATATAACCTGTACCAGTACTGGGTATGTGTGTGCCGACCTACACGTAGGATATATGATATTGTGGTACGTTTGTGGTCTCCAACTTCCTGCTTAACCAACATCTTGTGGTTACACATCAGACAATTTAAAATCACTAGTGATAATGTTGTTGCCATTGATTATTTATTTTGTATCCTTTATGCCATTTTACAAGGGAGAAGGGGGGTGTATTAGTGTTAATCATATCTGTCCCAAGTCATCAATCTAGCAACTTGATACAAAGGTCAAGTATAACAAAACCTCAAATGAGTTCATATTGAGGGGTGTAAATGTCAAGAACACAATCAGTATTACAGTCTATAGGTAAATTTGTCAACCCATTCAGTGTCAACCCCTCGAAGAACTACATTCATGTATTATTTACATCTCCATACTATTATATGGGGATGCTATTTCATTATGTCTTTTATACAGGATTAAATTAAATGAGTAATTTAAAATAAAGCTTTGATAAGTTGCCTGCTTTGACCCTGATTATGTACTCTGCCAGGTCTCCTCAATGTTTAGTTTAAAACAAAGATACTGAAAACATATTTGAATGGATGACCGACTAAATTTCCATAATTTAGAAACGGTAAATATATACAAAATCTCTATCAGATATTTTGAAGTGGGGTTTCTTTTGCAGATCGGTGGAGATAATGTTTTATTTTAGGCCTGGTGCATGAAACATGTGGTGTGGTAGAAATATTAAATACCCTACCTGAACTATTTCTTGTTGTTTCAGCCGCCAATGTCTGTGCAGGTTAAGATTGAGCTAGGTCACAGGGCCTCGGTGCGTTCAAATCCAACAGAGAATGGGTTTACCCACGACTGGACTGTGTTTGTAAGGGGACCTGATGGTTGTGATATTGCTCACTTTATTGAGAAGGTCGTATTCAATCTTCACCATAGCTTCACCAATGCTAAACGAGGTAAGTATCATGGTTGTTATTCTTGCATTGATATACTGATAGCTTTAATTTTATTTTGACATCTGGTATATTGAAATGTTCAGGTTGATTAGTGAGAGGCACAATGCACATGTAAATAATAGAATCTCTCACTCCTGTGTGTTATAGACGGAAATTGTCATCAGAGGGCAACATTCTCAAGGTTTAGTATATGTAGCTCTTGCCACGCGCTAAACTTATAAAATCTTATCGTAAGAGTTGAGATTTCACTGCCTACAGTGTTATTTTTTCTTCCACACTTAATTCCAGATTTAACTTTAAAAAATACTCCCATGTTGTAATGCATTGTGAATGCAATTATGCATTGTGCCATCATCAATGGCACACAAATTGTGTGAGGAAATTGTTGAAGTGACTGCTACTGGTATTCCATCTAATCAACTGTTGATTGGTTAGGCCAATAAACTGATTGATCGACTACACTGTTGAGTGTAGATATTATAGAGTTTTCTGTAGAGTGATTGTTTACTAGACACTAACAAGAATTTAAAGCAGCAGCAGTCTCGTGATATTTATTTTAAATGATAATTAATCCATCATCAATGAGTTGAGTGTAATCAATCATCGATCATTAAATTTTAACTGACTCCCAACAGCTGATAACCATGGTCATGTTCTGTAAAATATTGACATGATGCTGATAGAATTGGTGAGCTGTGGTAGCCGAAGAAACTATGTAACTTTATTAAATATATTTATATTATACACATGTTTCTGTAACTCTATTAAATATATTTATAGTATACACATGTTTCTGTAACTATTAAATACATTTATAGTATACACATGTTTCTGTAACTCTATTAAATATATTTATAGTATACACATGTTTCTGACCTAAATTCTGATTTACAAAGTTTCAGACATAAGTAAATTTAAAGACCTGAAGACATTATTTTGGAAATGTTATCATCTTATATGTTTTAATTTCTCTATTTCCAGTAAAGACATCCCCACCTTACTATGTGTCAGAGTCAGGATATGCTGGATTTAACTTTCCAATAGACATATACTTTAAAAACAAGGAGGAGCCGCGTAAAATTCGCTACCAGTATGACTTGTTTCTGAGAATGGCCGACAATCCCCCTGTGAACCATACCCGATGTGAGAAACTCACTTTCCAAAATCCTACTGAGGAATTCAAACGCAAATTACTGGAAGCTGGAGGGGTTGGTATTCAATATTTATTTATTTATTTATTTTATTTTTTGAAAAAGAAGGTGGCCATATTGAAAAAAGCAAGATCTGTCAGCTGGAAATAATATGACATTTCAAGTTAAAAACTAGGTAGAATTTTTGAATTTCTTTAATTTCGGTTTCAAACCTGAAATGTATAGAAATAAATATTGTATTTCAAACATGATGTGCTGGACTTGATATTGAAGGAAGAGTATGTGACACATGTTTTATGGCAGAAATATTTCATTAAAGTGGTTTGGCGATGATATTAAAGGAAACAGTTGGATACATTTAATAACAGTAACACTGACATTATTATCAATGTAACAGTGAAATGAGAGGCATTCATAATTATATTGTGTATACATTGGGTAAAAAATATACCATTAATAAAATAAGTGTGTTAATATGCAGTTGAGGACCTATAAGATTAATGATGTTATCTCTGAACAGATTGTTGTCAACCCCAATGGGGAGAAAGAAACTGGCCAGTTTACAGACTTGTTTGGTCCTCCTATCCAGACTGACACAGTGAAGAAATCTAAACACTCATCATCCAAGGTAATTAAAGATAAGTTACAGGCAAAAGAATTAAACTAGTGAAGTGGTATAAAGGCATGCACATCACAATAAGATCTCAAGCTACATGATTATGATTATTTTAACCAGAGTTAAAAAGTAACTGTGACCAGATGGCCTACAGCCATACAAAATTTGGTTGATCTGTGGAAAGTTCCATTTTGCCAGTTCAATGATCTTAGTAACCATACTTTTGCTAGTCATTAATAAAATGTTTTGGGCGAAACTAGAACTATGTCCATTTGATTAACACTTTCCATATTATCCTGACAGTAGGCATGCAGTAACTGTACAGAGGAGAACATTTTCTCAAAGGAGAGCATTGAACAGGCAAGCTCTGATATATCTCTAAACATATTTTCTTTTCACAGTCAAAAGGAAGTTCATCTATTTCTGGCAAGTCCATACCTGGGTCTGGTTCCAAGGACACTTCAAGTTCCTCTTCATCATCATCGTCAGGGACTTTAGCTCAAACGGTCACTTCCAACACCACGTCGAGTACCACCATTATCAGCTCGAGTGAATCAAGTTCTAAATCACATAAAAGTTCCTCTAAAGACAAACATTCCTCGTCTTCGCAGAAAAGGTCTTATGATGGCTCTCATGATGATGGTGGCAAGAAGGCTAAGAAAAGCTCGTCTGGGTCCTCACCATCAGATGGTAAGGTCAGGGATAAACATGGAGAAAAGTCTGTGGAAAAAAACAAACATTCAAAGGAGAAAGATTCTTCCTCCTCATCATCAAAACATAAAGAATCCTCTTCAAAGGAAAAGGATTCTTCTTCAAAGGAAAGGGATTCTTCTTCAAAGGATAAGGATTCCTCTTCTAAAGACAAAGAATCATCTTCAAAGGATAAGGAATCCTCTTCAAAGGACAAAGAGTCTTCTTCAAAAGAATCTAAGGAGAAAAATTCATCATCTAAAGACAGTTTATCATCATCCAAACATAGAAATAAATCTTCATCCTCTAAATCTCACAAATCCAATAAAGATAAAGACAAAAGCAAATCCTCCAAAAGTAGCAGACATGAGAGTAAGCATGATTCTGTTAGAGAGGACACCAAATCTAAAGTGAAAAGTGAAACAGTCTCTTCTAGTAGTAAGGTGAAAATGGAAATGGAGGTAAAATCTGAGATTAAAAGTGAAACCCATACGTCCAGTAAAGTAAAGACAGAGGTCTCTGAGGAGAGAGTGAAAGTTAAGACTGAGGTTAGTGACAAACATTCTTCTCCTAGCACCAAAAATACTTTTTCAAAAGAAGCATTTGCCAAGGAGAAGTTATCATCTCATGGTAAAAAGAATAAGGAGAAACCCCGAAGATCAAGTGCAGGGACATCACAACCACCAAACAAGCGAAAGCGGATTATTTCTGATGATAGTGAGGACAGTAGTAATGACAGCTCGTCATCGTCGGAAGATAATATGGAACAGGATGTAGAGGAGCCAGAGCTTCGTGACCTACACCAATCACGACTTAATGGGACTCATAGTGATAGTGAGGATAGTCTGAATGATGAAATTGATGATGGTGAGGAAAGTACAACAAGACCAAGTTCTGTGGCATCAAACACTTCCATGGCTTCCACTAACCCCTCCCCACAACCCACAATGCAACAGCAAACAAAACGGGCTCTTGATAGACTCATGCAAGATTTGAGTGACCAAGATGATGATGACGATGATGATGACGATGATTTGATTCCTCAAGCTTTTCGTTCTCCTGTTAAAACTTTTTCACCCTCCTCTGTAAAAAGTTCTCGAGCTTCGCCAGGATCTGTTAAAAGTACAAAAAGTTCATCGTCTCCTGCTGTGAAATCTTTGAGAATGGATTCTCCACCATCTCAGAAAACTACGAGGGAAAGTTCACCATCACATTCAAAAAGTGTTTTGTCACCTCATTCCCAGAAGAGTTCCAAATCTAGTCATCATTCCACCATTGAATCAAAAGATCATTCCTCTTCATCAACACCTTCAACTCAGTCATCGCAAAAGAAATCATCTAAATCATCATCATCTTCTTCCAAAAATAAAAATGACAGTAAATCTGAAAGCAACAAGAAGGACAAAGGGAATTCTAGTGCATCTGTAAGAGACAACTCCAAGTGTGACTCAAGTGTCAAAACTGAAAGTACGGTGAAAGAGAAAAAATCTAAAGATAAGGAACGGAAGTCAAGTAAGGAGTCTGCAAAGCAAAGGAAAGCATGCAAGGAAAATATTGCTGAAAATCAAGAGAATTCCTACAGAGAAGAAAGATCAAACACCAATAACAATTACGCCAGTGAAACACATGAGCCGGAGCGAGAGATGAATGGAAATGGCCATATCAATTTCGGAGATATTCTGGAGCAGCACAACCTTGGAAATGCTCCCAATGGGCAAGATCTTGTCTCATTGCTGGATCTCCATAAAAAACTAGAAACAATGAAAGATCGTGGAGTTCTTCAACAAATTGTGACTGTTATATTGGAGACAGGAAAATACGAAATCGGAGAAGCATCATTGGACTTTGATCTTTGTGCTTTGGATAGCAAGACTGTGGAGAGGCTTCAGAACTTCATTGGTGGTTCAGCTCCCTAGTCAGTGTCTGATGTACAGCCAGATAAAAGACCTCTTCCAGAATAAGTGTTTCATTTCACCTCCTTGTATGGTGATAAAAGTGAACTAAAGAGGTATGGTTGTCATGGATTTGAGGAAATTTTGTTTTGCTCTGCATTCAAATCCAAGGGATGAGAAAGGATTGAAGTCTGATGTCGTGTCAAAAGGACCAGTAATTTATATGATGCCCTGAAATTTCCAATGTGTTTTTCATATGTTGTAGACTTATATCTGGTGTTAACAATAATACAATCCAGAAATTCTCAATACAGTACTGTTAGAGTGGCAATAATTCGACCACCTTAAGCGTCTTAAATTTGAAAATATTTGAATTACTTAATTACCGGATACCTATTGATACATAAAGAATTTCCCTTGTTAATTCTGGAGAGTGGGATAACCTGATTATCGTTAGTGTTGGGTAGATTGATGAAACTCAATCAAATATGCTAATTTTTGGAAGGAATTTTATTTCATACTTTGGAAACAAAAAAAGTTGAACGTGTACTGAATATTTCAATATGATGATATATTCTAATGGTATCTGGGTTTTTTTAACCTTAAACTAATCACATCTCCTTTCAGTTTTTGGTTGGTAAATGCATCATTTTCTAATAATATTTCAAAGTCACAGATCATGCATCCTTTTAGTTATCTCAATCTTTGCAGTACCTCAGATCCTAAGATTGTCTCATGAATCGTTCAATGTACCCTGTATATAATGGCAGAGGAAGCGACCTCAATGTCCAAACATTTACATACAAAAGTATGTTATACAGTAGGATCCAGTAATATCACAGAAGTATGCATGAGGACTAGTATTTGGACTCGTTGATACCTGTTTTTTACTTAGCTGTTTCAATTCTTCAATTTCATTTGGATTGCAGTATAACCGATAGGATACTAGTAAGGTTAGGGTTAGGGTTATAATACTGTTTGAATTAGTTATATTAAAGTGACGTGGTTCAAGACCAGTACCCGGTAGTTACCCTATATAGGTCACCTTCATGACCTAGTTACCCTATATAGGTCACCTACATGACCTAGTTACCATATATAGGTCACCTACATGACCAAGTTACCATATAGAGGTCACCTACATAACTGCTTGTATTGGCTATGTTGCCTTGGTGCATATATGGTGCTGAATTTATAGACAGTTCTTCTTTCCAAAATATCTGCTTAATTGTACCAAAAAAATCATCTGTCATTTGAATTTCCAAGGATGAAACAATATCTAGGTGACAAAGTTTGATGTAATAACAGATTCATTGTACCCAAGTGTAGAACAAAAGAAGAAGGCAAGTTATGGAACAGCTATAATGGGTAACATTTCTTGACTAAAATGCAAAAAGTCTGTCATATGTCTTTCATGTCATATCTTTACTTCTGTGCTTTGCTATAGAGCTAGTCCATTGGCAGTTTCCACCAACCAAGATTCAACCTAGTCCATTGGGCTAGCAGTTTTAGAGAGCTAAAAGTCCACCTGGATAAATCACTAGTCTAATACTATCATGATCAGGCTACTGTTATTGTCCAGCCCTAGGCCAGCTGCTATATATATATAATCTACATGTGGATGCTCATTTTTGACCTTCAAATATAATTTCATGCTGATGTCTTGAGGAACTTCCAAACATCAGAATATATAGGGTCTTGAGTGTAGTACAAGGATTGAACTACTTTTGTACATTTACATCTTGTACTACATTTATGATGTTTGAATGTGTAATTACATAATCATAATTTCTTTAATAACAAAATTGCAGTTTTAATTTTTCAAAACCCCAAACCAGTGAGGCGTGCTAACTTTAGTGGAATGGCTTACACTATTGTGATGATTGTAGAAGTGGAAACTGGTATACAAATCTTTTATTTCATTCTTAATCCAAGTGAACATTTTTCAAGCAGTTTTGGTTCTTACTTCAAAGAATAATTTTGAATCCTGTACATACGATTTTATTTATTTACGAATTTCTATCCTTCCAACCTATTCTGAAATAGCATTTAATTAACATCATATTGACCAGTCTGTGAGGAACTAGATTATGTAAATCTTCTCATCTGCAGCACGGTACATGTATTTATTTATTTATTTGAGATGCTAATGGTAAAACGTTATAATCATCAGTATTAATTATTGGCATAGTGTTGTGAATTGCATGATGTATTCTTGACAATTTTGAAAACTGTTTTCTGCTCTTTTATTGATAATCTTGTATGTGTTGATAATCCATGGTTATGTTTGTATGGAAAGTTTGAATCAAAGTCTGTACTTGACCTGTCCTGTTGACCTGTGCTATACAGTAGTAGGAGCAGAATGACCTGTGCTATAGTAGGAGCAGAATGACCTGTCTTGTTGACCTGTGCTATACAGTAGTAGGTACAGAATGGCCTGTCCTGTTGACCTGTGCTATACAGTAGTGGGAACAGAATGACCTGTCCTGTTGACATGTGCTATACAGTAGTAGGAGCAGAATTACCTGTCCTGTTGACTTTTGCTATACAGTAGTAGGTACAGAATGACCTGTCCTGTTGACCTTTGCTATAAAGTAGTAGGAAAAGAATGACCTGTCCTGTTGACATGTGCTATTCAGTAGTAGGAGCAGAATTACCTGTCCTGTCGACTTTTGCTATACAGTAGTAGGTACAGAATGACCTGTCCTGTTGCCCTTTGCTATACAGTACGGTAGTAGAAACAGAATGACCTGTCCTGTATGTTGACCTGTGCTATAGTAGGAGCAGAATGACCTGTCTTGTTGACCTGTGCTATACAGTAGTAGGGACAGAATGACCTGTCCTGTTGACCAGTAGGTACAGAATGACCTGTCCTGTTGCCCTTTGCTATACAGTACGGTAGTAGAAACAGAATGACCTGTCCTGTTTGTTGACCTGTGCTATAGGAGGAGCAGAATGACCTGTCCTGTTGACCTGTGCTATACAGAAGTAGGAACAGAATGGCCTGTCCTGTTGACCTGTGCTATACAGTAGTGGGAACAGAATGACCTGTGCTGTTGACATGTGCTATACAGTAGTAGGAACAGAATGACCTGTCCGGTATGTTGACCTGTGCTATAGTAGGTACAGAATGACCTGTCCTGTTGACTTTTGCTATACAGTAGTAGGTACAGAATGACCTGTCCTGGTGACCTGTGCTATACAGTAGTAGGTACAGAGTGACCTGTCCTGTTGACCTGTGCTATACAGAAGTAGGAACAGAATGACCTATCCTGTTGACCAGTAGGTACAGAATGACCTGTCCTGTTGACTTTTGCTATACAGTAGTAGGGTCAGAATTCCCTGTCCTGTTGACCTGTGCTATACAGAAGTAGGAACAGAATGACCTGTCCTGTTGACCTTTGCTATACAGTGCGGTAGTAGAAACAGAATGACCTGTCCTGTATGTAGACCTGTGCTATAGTAGGAGCAGAATGACCTGTCCTGTTGATCTGTGCTATACAGTAGTAGGAGCAGAATGACCTGTGCTATAGTAGGAGCAGAATGACCTGTCCTGTTGACCTGTCCTATACAGTAGTAGGTGCAGAATGACCTGTCCTGTTGACCTGTCCTATACAGTAGTAGGACCAGAATGGCCTGTCCTGTTGACATATGCTATCATTGTAGCAGCATGACCTGTTTATTGTTTTTTTTATAAAACAATTTTTCATCTTCTTGTGAAGGACTTATTTGCTTTTATATATGATTTCCTACCAGATGCGTATTTGCGTTTTTCAACACCTTGCTAGTCGTGATTATCTATGGTAAAGGGTACCATGTCACTATTATGTCCTGTTGCTGCCATGCATTTTACATAATTATAGTTCTCTAAAATTTGATTGCTTGAAATAGAAGAAAGGCTGTGCTATACAGTAGTAGGAACAGAATGACCTGTCCTGTATGTTGCCCTGTGCTATAGTAGAAACAGAATGACCTGTCCTGTATGTTGACCTGTGCTATAGTAGGAGCAGAATGACCTGTCCTGTTGACCTGTCCTATACAGTAGTAGGTGCAGAATGACCTGTCCTGTTGACCTGTGCTATACAGTAGTAGGAACAGAATGGCCTGTCCTGTTGACATATGCTATCATTGTAGCAGAATGACCTGTTTATTGTTTTTTTTATAAAACAATTTTTCATCTTCTTGTGAAGGACTTATTTGCTTTTATATATGATTTCCTACCAGATGCGTATTTGCGTTTTTCAACACCTTGCTAGTCGTGATTATCTATGGTAAAGGGTACCATGTCACTATTATGTCCTGTTGCTGCCATGCATTTTACATAATTATAGTTCTCTAAAATTTGATTGCTTGAAATAGAAGAAAGGAAAACTGAAAAATTCAGGGTGGAAACTCAGAACCTTTACATTGCAAAGCATTTACTAGACCAATGCTGCCATCCAGGTGTTATAGTTGCACTGCATCAAAATGACTATCCCATTAATGGGCCATAGAGTCTAAGAAACCCTTGACAGGGGATGTTGCTCTAAGTCAGAATAAATCCTTTTGGTTGCTTCAGCTTCTATATAGAAGGGAGTAGACTCCAGGTAAAACAAAACCTGTGAGAGAAACTATCCTTTGTGATTCAAACTAATTCAGTGTACCCTTTACCTTAAGTACTAACATTACAATTATCAATGGATGAAGCTGAAACAATTTCCTTACACATTCAATTCTTGTATAAACACAGTCAGTACCATGGCATAATATTAATGGTATCAATGTAATTTTTTTCCAGATGAGGGGTAGTTGGCTATCATACATCTTGTTTAACTTATACTTACATGATAACCAATTACCACCTGTTAGGAATTGTTTCTTTCCCATGTTTTATTTCACTTTTAAAAAAACACCATTTTTTTCTTGCAAGCAAGCAAACTATTTTGATGTCACAATGCAATTACGTTGTTCCAAGTATTAAGTGACATGTTAATCAGTGTATCTTTGCCAACAGTCTACATGTTCCAACAAGTGTATAAGGTGTAACTTACAGCTCTGTTGATTTTTCTCTATAAGGATGCATAATATATTCTTGGAAGTTTATAGCTGTCCTGTCCCAAGGGGCCAATTGAGCTTATGTTGTGGTGTGGCATCAGTCGTCTTTCAGTCTTGTGTCCTCCGTCAGTATTTTTTTTAAATCTTATTCTTAAGAACCATTTGCAGTAGGTTTCAGGAATAAAACTGGACACAGTTTGCAAATCTAATTAAAACCCAAAGGAATAGTTTGTGGCAGATGGTCATGATACATGTATTTTGTCATCAGCATGCTGTGTGAAGGGATATATAAGGTTTTAAAATGAATGATCTGGCCTAGTTTTATGTTGTATGGGTCAAATGTAGTATTTATCATGTTACTTACTGGTGGGAAAGGCTATCAAGTTTGTCTAAATAAATAACCTTGACCTTCATACGTCACACAGGGTCAGATGTGTAATAAATTAAAGCTGACACAACTTTTGAGAAATCCTTAAGGCCTTAGGTAGTAACATTAAGATTGTCATTTGTAGGAATACCACATTTTATTTTTATTTTTTTCTTCTTCAAATAACAAGATACAGATGTGAAATGTGTTTGCAAAACAAAAATGAAATAACAGGTGAGCAATGTGGGCATTTGGCATTGGTAATTTCTTTCAAATGTCATATGTCCCCTTGTATATATAAAGTATAGTGTGGTCATAACAGTAAAGTACTTATTTTTGATTGATTTTCTTTCGTAGTTTCATAATACAAATAAGAGCTTCATTTGTAAATTATTTTGTTATTTATTTTTGTATTGATGTGAAGAGAAAACAAATTGTACTCTAAAAGAATTTGGTTAAAACAGAATTTTCGCAAATACTTGTACTTTTGTTGAAGGAAGAGGTTTAGTAGAAATGGTGTACAGTGCTAGTATTTAAGTGCTAATTGATTTGCAGCATTATCATTGAATTTTTGTTTTATTATGCTATAATATTGGCTTGGGATGCAAAAATGTGGATGTGCTAATGTATAAATTTATTGTGTGATTTCAGACTGATTTACTGGTACATCCATTCATGTCTCCGGGGATACCACTATTAGCTCATTTTTTAAAAGTATTTTTAACAGATTTTGTTTACAACTAAATCTGCTTCATTTTGTATAAATGGTGTATTTTAAGTTACTAGTTTTAAATATTTACACAATTGATAATATTTAATTTATTTGGATGGCAGACGATTGTTTGAAATAATGATAGTACCAACATTTTGGTTCATCATGATATTTATAAGCTGAATCCAGGAGTACCAAAGATTATATAAAAAGGGCAAAGTTAAATATTAAGTTATATTTAAGTACAACATAAGTTGTACAAAGAATTTTGCACCTTGTCTCATATGGGGTCTTTTTGTACAAGGGAAATAAGTTTGGTCATATTGTTTGATTTAGAAAACACATACTTAATAAGCTCTTCAAATTTTCAGGAGAGAAATTGACCTGAACAAAAAAATGGGTCTAGAATTGAATAAGGGGAAGTAAGCCATTCTATAATTGGTGCTTCATTACAATATTTAGTAGTAAGTGCTGTTCTTATTGTGCCATATATACAGTATTTACAAATGTTGTTAGATAACAGCTTGTTTACAAATTTAACTCATGAATGAATACGTAACTAAAACATATCAGATGGTATATGAGTTATGGGAGATATGACATACGCAGGTATTTATTGACAAGTATTTATTCTAGGTAAGTGTTTGTACACGGCAATTAAATCATGATGACCCACTATTGCAATTACGTTTTGATATACACCATTGTTTATACTAGCAGAAATGTGGATTTTTAATTTTACCAAAATAGAATTTTCATTAGATAGGCAATATACCAGACTGATGTTGAATAATTTTAATTTTTTGGAGTCGGTTGAGATAAATGGGTTAGTGGGATATTACCACATACAAGTTATCTCCCCCTCTTTGACTATCTAGTGTCAATCTCTTTGGTATAGCTTGGACTTCAGAACAACAGTGTAGATTTGAGTTTGACTGTAATGGATGTCGCTTATATCTCAATATAAATCAGCTATATTTCCCATTATTAATTTATTTTATACTGATTTCCAATTGACTATTCATTTGAATTCTACAAGGGAAACTCCTTATAAGTTGGAAACTTCAAAATTCAAATTCAGTAACTTCTTTATGTGATATAAATGATTTGCATTGCATGTAGGTTTGAGTTTCACCTGGCCATTTTCATGGTCCAAGTCTTAAGCAAAAAATATAACAAAATTTACATTGTTTCACAACACACGAGTACAAGACCTTCGATACAGAAGTCGGTAAAGAAATGGCAACAATATAATCAGTATTTGTTGAATCAGTTTGCTTTACAAAATTATTTTAATAGACAATGTGTTTGTTCTTGTATGATGCATTTACATGTGCCAACATAGGTTAGTTTCAACCTTATAGAGTAAGTTACTTTGTGTGGACTTTTTACCTGATTCATATTGCAATATGGTGGAATAGGTATTTTATACATTGTAGATTTAGTCTTAATAATTGAGAACTTATTGTGTTTCTGTGGGGTTTTTTCCCCCACGTCTTTCCGACCTGTTAATATGGTTGGCGTGTTGTGTGTTCCCCAAGAGGAACACTACTGTGGTTCATATTCTATTCTGTTGTTATTTTACTGTTGTTTATTTTCTTATTCTAGAAAAGTAATGTATCTGATTACACTGATATTGTAATTTAATCAAATATCCTAACTTGAGAATCTAATGCTGTTGAAAACAGTCAATTAGGTTATATATATTAATAAACCTTACATGTTAAACAGTTATCATATTTTTCAGTAAATGATGTTCAGATATATTTTTGTGCAAATAGTAAAAGTTACTGTTTTGTACTAGAACATTGATGATAGCCACAAACAGCCAGAATAAGACTAAATCTACAAATGTATGCTTTGAGTGTCTCCATCATAAGGGATGGCAGATGACGGCTGAAGCCTTTTCTGTGTTTGTTATTGACACGTTACTATGCTATTAGACGCATTAAATACAACGCAATTTTCAGACTGTTGTGTATCTGTATCGACTTGGTATTAAGAATGTCTGTAGTTATTGTTAGTTGCTTTGATCATTAAAGTGGGAGAATGCTCTCCCTTTCTTTTATAATGTTCATGGTCTCTGTTATTTATACCCCATAAGATTTAGGGTAAACTACTGAATAATTATTTGATGAATCATGAAAATATAAATACAATGTAGATGGTTTAGGACAAGGGGCGAGTTATACCAATCAGGTATGTCACCTAAAGGTCAAACTCTACATGAATGATGATCATCCAGAATGTAAATCACAATAGGCCCAGAGGGTCTTTATTGCTCACCTGGATCTGTATGCCTAATAATGGTACACCTTGTATATAGGTGGGGATTTCCACCTTGTGGGTGATAACAGTAGAATAGTTTTGATACTTTGTGTATACCCAAAGAATCACACAGTAGCATAACAGTAAAATTGACTCGCTTTGAAGTCGATCACGAGTGTCGCTCCTCTGTAATCTTTAAAAGACAGGTATCAACCTTAGCGATTGGTCAGGTTTTTGATTTTACCTAAAACCAATATCAAATGGCTAACTGTGTGCCTTCCATTATGTCACAACATATTCCAGGGGTGCAGAGACCGTAAGTGAGCATAACCCCTGGAATATCAACGATGCATTGCCATTAGCTTCTGAAAAATTGGTAAAAAAATGAAATGCAAAATTGAAGATGTGTTCGTGGAAGCTGTTTTAAGTTTTTAATCATCTAAATTGAAGCATGCATAACTGCAGATGATGTGGATTATGCATAATAATTTTCACCACAATCCTTAATAGCACTTTCCCAGAAATGGCGGTACAAAATCCAGAGCTGTTTTTGTTTAAACGGTTGAACCAGTCGGACAACAGTTGTTCAATTAGTAGATAAGGTCGGATATAGTAATCTGATGCTGCTTTCAGGCGAGCCTTGACAAAGCGTTGCAAGGCCTGCATTTGCAGGTCCATGAGGATTTATACCCGAAATGGTTACATTTAAAAACGTACAAACCGGTTGTTCCACATAAACGAACAGGCCCCAGTAGAGTTAGGTGGTCATTTTAATATTTCCTTAAAGACCAAATTTGAACCAGACATAGCTATAGGCTAAGGACATGAATACTAAGATTCATCATGATCCCATTTACAATTTCTGAGGCAAAAAAATGTTTCAGACTGAATGACAGATGCCACACCATGGACAAAAGCAATCTGAACAGCCCAGCATCTGATAATAATTGGCAAATAATACCTCATTCAAGTAAATTTGAGCAAGATTTCGTTTGTTTGGGTATTTTCAGGAGTATAGAAGATCTACATGTATATATTTATATATTAACACCTGGCTGATTGGAATCTTAAGACTAGAAAACAAAAAGGTCAAATACAAATTTTTATTAATTCATTTCCATGACTATATAAAAACCTGGCACATGCTTTCAACGTTATCTGTACAGGCATATTACACTATGTACAGAACCAGTACACTAATCCTGCTCCATGTTTGGGGAGAATCTGATGATGGTGACGCATACCCTGCTGATCTGTAAGGCACCAATGTATTGTAAATATTTTGGAATTTCATCTCTGTTTCCCAATTTTTAAACATCATTCAATCAACAGATTACATATAATTAACACCTATTTAATTATTACACAGTCCACTGCTTTAATATTTATCATAACATCTGGCTCAGTAAATATTTGAAGAAGTAGAAATACTAAAACTTTTGTGACTTCCTTTAATATATAAAGCATCCGAGTCGCAAAATAAAACGGTCACTTTATATCACCAAATGTTCCTTTGTACATGTACTTTATCCTACATTCATCTTTCACTCATCTGTTGCTTTGTCAATGATTGCTGATCACTATAAATGTTACTCTTTTCTATGGCACACTTCACTAGACAGGTCCTCCTCTCTGTAACACAAACAAATTATATTCAAAACATTTACAAGGTTTTTAAGTTTTAGGTTCTCGTCTATAAAACTTAAATGAACATAATGAAATGTAGACCATGCTATTTCGTTTGAAATTACAATGAAACAACAATAGCTAGATTTAATTGTTACTGTAACATAAGCATACATTTCTTTTCACATCCATCCCACTTAAATACTACACCAATGTAACATATTTACCAAGCAACCTCCACTGTGATCCATGTGTCCTTGTATCCTTGTTCCATCAGTTATTTCGGCACAAAATACAAGTACCAAGGTATAAAATATAAATGCCAAAGTATTTGTATACTGTAAGAACCAAGGTACAAGAGTGTTAAGTATAAGTACCTAGATATAAGCACAAAGAGTGGAGGAAATAACAGTAACCTTGACCTTTAAACCTAGTAACCTTAATTGAGATCAAAACCATTCTAGTTCCATGGAATATGAGTGTATTTTACAAAGTTATTTACTGCAGTAACTGAAAGCATGATTTTACTGTGGGGAACCAGTAGAATTCACTCCTTTAGGGGAACATAACCACTTTGGAACTGTGGCCTTTTTTATATAAGGCCCCCTGGTTTCTAATATGAATATATCTTAATTTACAAATACCCAATGTGTAGGTTATAACTATATAAATGTAAATAAAAGCATTGAACAGTTACCAGATGCAGTATACAGTCGATATGAATGCAATTTCAGTGATATTCTATTTATCTGTCACCCAAATTGCATTCATATCGATTGTATACTGAAACTGGTAACATTTCAATGCTTAAATGAATCTGTTTCATTTCTCATCCAGGGCATTTTGATATTCATTAATGTATTCAATATACCTGTATGAACTCCATTTCTTCTTCTGTTAGCGGTTTCCTATGGTAGCGACTGGGAAGGTCCTTGTCCTCTATACCAAAGCCTTTGGGTGTATTGCCTATAGATTTACCAGCTGGTGCTGCTGAGGAAGAGGGAGTAGATATGGCTGCCTGTCTAGGTTGTAATGATGAATCTAATAAAATCAAAGTAAACATGAAGTAATCAACACTTGACTACTAAATCTAAATACATAACAATACAAATATTTAAACCTTTTTATCCCCTTTAGTCATGATAATTGGCCAGCATAGCTTTTGGCATGAAGTACTACAAAATATATGTGAATTGAAATAACCTTGAGTAAATTTCTAACAAGCATTTGTAAATTCAATATATCTGGTCGATACAATTTTTAACACATAGAAAAAATATAAAGATTTGCCCACCTTTCCATTTTTGTTAAAGTTGAAAAAGAAATATAATTTTGTTTGGCTAAAAACAAATTGAAAAGGATCAGTTGTATGTACATGTGTTTCTTCTTTGCCAAAAAGGCCACTATCTCACCATTTTATGTTGATGATGATAAGGTTCTTACCGGTAGCTCCTGTTGATGGAACGTTTGTTCCATAACGAAACTTTATTGCTGGTATATGAGGTCTTACTGCAGTCTACAAAGATAAATTGTTCAAATTAGTGTAAAGTTGCATCCACTTTAGATTTAGTATGTCTCGAATAAAAAGTTAAGTAAATAAACTATACATAGTTATCGCTTTCTTTTTTTTAATTACATTTTTTAACATTTTTTTATTAATATGAAGACATGCTGTAATATATATAAACTTTATTTTACAACAATTATGAAACAAGTTATTTCTATTAAATTCAACCTATATTTATCACTCTTGTTGGCCCAGATGTTACTATTGTTAGTGCCCACGGGGTTCTAATGTGGGAGGAAACCAGAAGACACGAAGAAAACCTACGAAGGAAATGAGGCCCGGCCACCTTGGTGAAAGGCAAGCGCGCTATTCAAAGACAATTACAAACTATACACTAACATGACGCTGTATCTATAGATATTACCGGGCTATTTTATTTATTGCTCCAACTCTTGACCAGAATGAGTAAAGAATATCAGATATCATTTTGATAAGTTCTACTCATGTATATACATGTCTGGCATTTGTTAAACATCAAATATTTTTGAGTGATACTCAAAGGGATAAGGAATATACAAAAATACTTCTTCTTACAACAAATGCCCTTGCCGGAGCCGCCATCTTGAAACAGACGACAAGTATTCGGGAGAGCTATACCGAAGGGAGATAAATACCAATCATGCTCTGGGCTACATTCGCGTTACCGGTTGAAACGGTACGTGTGGCGCAGAAATTTTCCACGATAAATGAACACACTTGGACNTCTTCATTTCCCGCGACATGTCAAACTTGAGTCACAAAATGACAGAACACATGTTGCTGAGAAAAAAAGTTAGAAAGAAAAAAAAGTCCTTTATTAATATACCAGATTAGAGATACTTTTAATTTTGGTATACACTAGGAATAGAACGACGTATCATTATATGTTATACCAGAGTATAATACTATAACTTACGTCTCAGATTTATTACACTGGACTTTTATCAAAGGTACATGCGATTTTATTACAGTAGATATGCTTGAACCTATGTTGTGTAAAGGAAAATAGTAGATGTTTTATGAGTTTATACCAACATTCTGTAAAAAAACCGATCAAATAATGTCTCGCTTTTTAATATAGTCATAAATAAAAAATAAAAAACCATTTGAACAAAAAGTTAAAGGTTACAATATTGACCTGAGGACGTTTTGCTTGCCGAGCGGATTGATTTTTTTCTGTGTACCGAAACATAGAATTATTTTCTAACAAAATCTAGATGTCCGAAACGTTAAGACCCATTCCGCAAGCAAAACCGCTAAATATTTTGAAACACAGTCCAAAAAAGGCAAATATAATAAGATAGTCGGGTTTATTTTAGATTGTTTAAGGATAACTATTTTTTTTTTAACTTTACCATTGTTAGTTATTTCAACAATAGGGATATTTTCTATGGCAAGCAAAAGTGGAAAACACTTTTTTTAAATATCTAATAATTCATATTTTATATGCATTAATTAATGTTAATTAATCACTTATTCATTAAAACAAAAAATAAAAATAAGGAAAAATAATATATTTAACATCCGATTTTTTAATATTATTAAATACCAATCTTTTCCATATTTAAAATAAACTAATAAATGATTTATGTATATTGTATATATTACAAAACGATTTTCAAATATTAGAAAAAAGGAATCTAAATATAAGCATATTTACATAATAAAATTATTTTTTTTGCAAAAAAATTATAATTGAAGAAAACGTATTTCCAGTTTTTATAAATGAATAATTCTAAAATAATTTGAAAATTAAGGATTAGAAAATGAATGGGAAAGGAAAACGTAAATTAAAAATAAACGGAATATTTTTATATTGCTTTCCTTTTTTTATTCCAGTGGATTCTTGAAGTAGGTGTACTTAATCTAGTCCATTGATTATAAAGAAAACGTTCGTTATTCACTTCAAATAAATACATGTTTATTATTCATTCTTGTGTCGCCTCGCCTCCAGCATATGTTCTAATGGAATTACAACAAAAGCATGTAGAGTTATCCCATTAGTCGTCAATGAGCTTTGAAGTACCGACAGGCGGCGTTGTTTTAAGGTCAAAGGGCGTTCCCTTCTGAACTTGTGTACGAGGATGTGGGTTTCAATTTCTCCATGTGTGACGTGTTGGTGAGTGTTTGCTTGCCATATTGTAACATAAGATTTAAGACAGGACTTCAAAATGACGAGACAGTAAAAAATCTATCATATTGATAGCAGAAGTGATCGGTAAAGCTGCGCCGATAAATCAAAAAGTAAGAAAGTAGAACTTCCGGGGAAGGAAATAAATCATGACGAACCGTTATACACAAACATGGTCGTGGATGCCTGTTATAAAGTTTCCATGTTTTTGTGACTTTAGGGCTATAGTATGTTGTATATTTATCACAATAATTGTATCTAGTCAGCTTGCTTCTGGTGTATACCTGAACGAAATCGCCGTCCATGTACCGGGGGGAAGATCTGTCGTCGATCGTATAGCTGACAGGCACGGGTTCATCAACCGCGGACAGGTGAGTTGTTTCTGTTATTGGTTTACGAAATAACGACAGACCTTATAAATAGCCATTTACATTTTATTAAAACGAAGGTTTAGGATTGACACTTCACTTTGCATATAACCATGTCATATGGGAGCGACAGAGATCAGTGTCCCAACTATATCATCAGAAAGTATATTTGTTTATAAAATTGTGTTAGGTTTGATACACGGGTTCGGATATACATGTACTTATATTCCTATGGATTTTGTTATTAAAGCATTGGATTTTTTCAGCTGACATTCATAGCCAATAGTCCATGTGATTGCCAACTCAAATGACAAATCCACCAAGCACACTAGCTAAATAGTGGTTCATGGTAAATTTGTCTTTTCAAGTTGGCATTGATATTGACCAACAGAAAGCATTGCAAATATTACCTTTTTAGAAATATTTTATTGCAAAAAAGTTTTAATAATTAATTACCAAGTGTCAGTGGCACCAAACATTACAATACAATGAAATGATAATGTTGATCTCAACATGTGAGTCATGACATTAATAGCTCATATGAATGCCATCTGATTTTGGTAGGGTTATATATATGTATGCATAGTGGCAATGGCATCGAGTACATGTATTAGCCATATATATATAGTGGTATAATGTAATGGTTGGTGATCTACAGTATACATCTTACAATAATAATAGTTATTACTATAAAACTTATACACATTATTATTTACATACTTGTCACGTAGCACACTTATTGATAAAACATTGTGGTCACAGAGACAAACACATCATCTGTAGTTTGCTTTGAACAAAAAAAAACATGTTTTTTTAGCTGGGCCTGAGTGATAAACTTGTTGTGGCAAGAATGGATACTTACCAAGAATAAGTCAGCAACCAGCTGTTATAAACATGATAAAGTTAACTGTACAACATGTTTCTGAATCGAAGCCACTTTACGAAAATGTAATGCAGCAGTATGATAATAACAATTGTTTTAAGATCTTCTGACAGTTTTCTATTAAATACCATTTAAAACTACCTGTTGGAGAATCAATCATTCTACCTCCAAAATATGGCTAATATTAATAGAAGTTAGAATGACAGATTTGTGTTTTAAAATTGTTTTACTTCTTTGTCGCCCCAAACAATTGCTGTATGAAACATGTGTACATCCAAGGTGATAATGACAGAACGTGAACCTTCAACATTGACTGTAAATATTGTTGATGAAGAGAATGATTGCATTTTTTACTGACACTCATCACAATATCACATTAATATTTAATGAGATAGATTGAATGGGGAGCAGTGTTTTAAAAACACAAAGTAATATTAAAATGAGGATCGCCAATAACTATGACAAAAATATGACAGATCCACTTAAAAGCCTGTTTGTTGATTGATATTTTAACTACTTATCCAAATTGAAAAGGCCATATTTTGGAGGAAGGATGATCAATTTTCAAACGAATTGTTTTCAATGGTAGAACAAGTGCATTCTTGATTTTGTTAGAGGAGAAAGATAAATCTGTCTTTACCTACCCAGGGAAAGACGAACATGTCACTATTGCATCATCACATTATGCAGCGTAACCAGGGTAACATATCAACTTTGTTCCATATTTCATCCACCCTAGATGGCCGTGTATTGTATTGGATTAACCAATCCATATTTATTTTCACGACAGGAAAGTGCGAGAGAAAAATAATCAATCACTCATTGGTGATGCAGACAGAGAAATCTTAACTCTCTAGGTAAGGAAAATCTTACCCTTGGGTTAATATTTCTCTATTACTCTGAGCTGATTCAAAATTCTATTGACAATTTGGTGGTTGATTACTAATACAAAGACAGAAAAATCTAAACAGAATTAAAGTTTGATGATGTTACAAGATTAATTATTTCTTTTAACATTTTATAAATACATCTAAAATGCTATTATTTCATAAGATTTGAATGCATTTTTCATTTTGAATTTCAAATTTTTATAAAACCATTTGGGGAGGTGAAGAAGATTCTTTTAGAAATAGATTATTAGTACGTATTTCATTTACAGCATTGCGAATGGGATGAGTACTTGAATTTTTATTGTTACAGGATATAGTTGTACATTTACTGGGTTACATATATACAGGATGGTATGTGGGTTATAGGGAATTTGTTGAAGTCATACATAATATATTTAGTAATATTATTATTTACTACTGAAAATTATATATATATAGTCATGGTGACTGTACATGTACATGTAATGCAGAAATCTGATATTGACTGCGCCGCCCGTCAGACTGGTTAGGGACACTATAGAAGCTTCGACTGGGCTGATGGTGATGTGATAATGATAATAGGTGATCGTATAGATCTGTGTAGGAGTGTGAGGATATTGTTCAGATTTGTGCCAAAAGAAGACATAAAGCTTTTAATATGGTGTAATTCAAGGATTGGTTTAGGCGTTCCTCGGGCAATGAAACATGTAGTGACATTATCTTGAGAAATATATACATACAGGTAGAATGTGACGACAATTATTTCTCAATCCATGCATGACACACTGTCATGATTCACAATACCAAACCATTAAGTGGTCTCTTCAATTCGCAAATGTTCCAGGACATTTACCTGTAAGGTAAAGAAATTACATTATCATAACCAATAGCCCATTCTGTATCATTTTACTATATAAAAAAAGAGAGTTTAAAAATATCAAAGACAACATTTCTCCAATATCAGTGGCTATTGGCCCATACCTTATTTTGTACACTTATTTGTTTTTTCTTGGCTGATCTGTAAGTTATATAATTAAGACATGTCAATATATATATATATGGGAATTCAAATTAAGTCAATAAGGCCACAGCAAATTGTTCTTTTCTTGTTCTTTGGATTCCTGTGTACCGTGTATACGAAAATGTTTTTATTTCCCAATTTGGTAACTTATTCACAGAAGCAATCGTATACATTAAAGTTCTAAACCTAGCTTTAATCACAATCCAGTATGATTATTGAGTTTTGTGGTTCAGTTTATATTGACAGAAATTCATACCCCAAAACGTATGTGCTGATAGACTGTTACGTTGATTGCATTGTAAAGATAGTCGTGTTCTGTATGATCGATTTTCACTGTCGTATTTCCTTGATTCATCTGTAGTGGGTTATAGTGATGTGCAAGTTTGTAAACAGATCTGTGATACTATTGGATTTTAAGTAAGCTTCATAAGCTAACTGTCTGAACCTCTAGCTCAGATATTTGTGATAATTATCTTCAATCAATTTTCTAGGCCAAATACGTTACAAATGGTCTATTTGATTCAAATATTGTCAAGTTTTATACAGATTTACCACTGTATATTAGGAGTACTATACACCGCCAACCTTATCTTCAGCTTGGATTAAACTGTTTTAGCTAACTCAGCACATTGTACCTGTGATGGTGGGCAGTGACCATGACCATACCCTTCAGCAATGTGTTGGATGTGAACTGTTTGAAACCTGGTACCATGTACAGCAGCCTTTCTTCCCTTGTTTGTACAGTGTACAGCAGTCTTATCATCCTTACACATGTTCCCGACTAGTGTAGAACAGTCTTATCATCCTTACACGTGTTCCCGACTAGTGTAGAACAGACTTACGATGTGGTCTAACTACCGTCTTATGTTTCTGTCTAGTCTAGTACACACAATGTGGTTCCACCACCATCTTACATGTTCTGTCTAGTCTAGTATGTACAAACAATATGGTCCAACCACCATCTTACATGTTCTGTCTAGTCTAGTATGTACAAACAATATGGTCCAACCACCATCTAACATGTTCTGTCTAGTCTAGTACGTACAAACAATGTGGTCCAAACACCATCTTACATGTTTTGTCTAGTCTAGTACGTACAATGTGGTCCTAACACCATCTAACATGTTCTGTCTAGTCTAGTATGTACAAACAATATGGTCCAACTACCATCTTACATGTTCTGTCTAGTCTAGTATGTACAAACAATATGGTCCAACCACCATCTTACATGTTCTGTCTAGTCTAGTACGTACAAACAATATGGTCCAACCACCATCTTACATGTTCTTATGTCTAGTCTAGTACGTACAATGTGGTTCGACCACCATCTAACATGTTCTGTCTAGTCTAGTACGTACAAACAATATGGTCCAACCACCATCTTACATGTTCTGTCTAGTCTAGTACGTACAAACAATATGGTCCAACCACCATCTTACATGTTCTGTCTAGTCTAGTACGTACAAACAATATGGTCCAACCACCATCTTACATGTTCTGTCTAGTCTAGTACGTACAAACAATATGGTCCAACCACCATCTTACATGTTCTGTCTAGTCTAGTACGTACAAACAATATGGTCCAACCACCATCTTACATGTTCTGTCTAGTCTAGTACGTACAAACAATATGGTCCAACCACCATCTTACATGTTCTGTCTAGTCTAGTACGTACAAACAATATGGTCCAACCACCATCTTACATGTTCTGTCTAGTCTAGTACGTACAAACAATATGGTCCAACCACCATCTTACATGTTCTGTCTAGTCTAGTACGTACAATGTGGTCCAAACACCATCTAACATGTTCTGTCTAGTCTAGTATGTACAAACAATGTGGTTCGACCACTATCTAACATGTTCTGTCTAGTCTAGTACTTACAAACAATATGGTCCAACCACCATCTTACATGTTCTGTCTAGTCTAGTATGTACACACAATGTGGTTCGACCACCATCTTACATGTTCTGTCTAGTCTAGTACTTACAAACAATATGGTCCAACCACCATCTTACATGTTCTGTCTAGTCTAGTATGTACAATGTGGTCCAAACACCATTCAACATGTTCTGTCTAGTCTAGTACGTACAAACAATATGGTCCAACCACCATCTAACATGTTCTGTCTAATCTAGTATGTACACACAATGTGGTTCGACGACTATCTAACATGTTCTGTCTAGTCTAGAACTTACAAACAATATGGTCCAACCACCATCTAACATGTTCTGTCTAATCTAGTATGTACACACAATGTGGTTTGACCACCATCTAACATGTTCTGTCTAGTCTAGTATGTACACACAATGTGGTTCGACCACTATCTAACATGTTCTGTCTAGTCTAGTACTTACAAACAATATGGTCCAACCACCATCTTCCATGTTCTGTCTAGTCTAGTAGCTACTAGTCTAGAACATGCCCCCCCCCCCCCCCCCTCAAGCAGATCATGTAACCTCCTAGTCTAGAATGTGTCATTCCTCCTAGTCTTGAATGTGACATACCTCCTAGTTAGTCTAGAACATGCCCCCCCCCCCCCTCTTTCCCTCAGTACAGATCATGTTACTTCCTAGTCTAAAACTCTACAGTAAGATAATACTGCCTTTCTGATTAACTAATAAGATCAAGTGTCTGCTACAACTCGGGCATGTCGAAGCCGAGCATGCCCCTGTACTAGGACTCGAATACATCTGTGACTTAACTTAGGGTGGGCAATCAATTCAGCTTATATATAATCTGGAAATGTTAATGTCATTTAATTGATTTATGATACCTGGACATGTCTGTGTTATATATTGTTTTGATAGGTTGCATATTTTTTAGGTCACCTGAGCTTTGCTCAAGTGACCTATTCCAATCACTTTACGTCCGTCGTCGTCCGTCGTGCGTAAACTTTTACATAATCAACTTCTTCTCAAGAACCAGTGGATGGAAAATTTTCAAACTTGGTCAGAATCATCCTTGGTAGATGAGGATACCAAATTGTAAAATTGGGATTCCTACCCCAACCCTAGGGGCCAGGGCGGGGCCCAAAAGGGAAAATTAACCAATATTTCAAAAATCTTCTTCTCCAGACTCAGAGGTATTACAGTCATTTTCTCTGCATGGATGGAAAGATCATCAGGGGCTTTATTTAAATTGTAAATTTCAGGACCCCCGAGCTATCCGTTCTCCCTTGGGGAGGGGGTAAAGTTTACTATAGTTTATATAGGGAAATAACACTTTTGGGTATATATTTTATCCATTTTCAGCAGAAAATTACTCAAACTTAGTCAGAATCATCTTTGGTGAATGAGAGTATTACTTTGGAAAATTGGGATTCCTGCCCCATCCCCAGGGGCTAGGGCGGGGCCCCAAAAGGAACATTTACCAATATTTTCAAATTCTTATCCTTTGATGACATGACAAGTATTGTATTTCACTTAGTTTACATGCTGATTTCCACATCACATCTAAACAATAAAATAAAGCTACCAGTACCTATGATATAACTCAGGTGACCGCTAAGGCCCTTGGGCCTCTTGTTTATCAAAATATTTCAACATAAAAATGTAGTGACATTTGTGATGAGATGATGAACACAATAGACTGTTTTACAAAATGCCCTCTGTGAAGAGTTTCAGTATTGGCAGGACTGATCTTTGTCAGTGACAGTGCATGTGTCTCCCATCTTTCCCTGTTCTTTATATGTTAAGTATTAGGTTGATGATACAATGGGATAAGTAGGTTATGGCATCATTAAATCCTGAAGGAAATTTTTTTATTACGCAATCTGATACATTTCTGGGCGGGTTTTACATTTTAATGACTTGCATGCAACTTTGACATTCACCGAGATCCAGAACTAGAACATTTTCATGACCAAAGACAATTCGAAATCTGATTTATGTTTTTGGTATTCTGGATAAACTATTTCTTAAATTTATTATAAGTGTATATAGAAATTTAGAATCAACCTAGTCTTGACTTCTAGTCAAGTTCTGGACACCTAGCTTCTGACGCACAGACTAATGATGTCTTCTTTCACTCAACAGCACTGTAACAGGGCATGTGCACCAATACCATTGTAACAGGGTACCAATACCATTGTAACAGGGCACCAATACCATTGTAACAGGGCACCAATACCATTGTAACAGGGTACCAATACCATTGTAACAGGGCACCGATACCATTGTAACAGGGCACCAATACCATTGTAACAGGGCACCATTGCCATTGTAACAGGGTATCAATACCATTGTAAAAGGGCACCAATACCATTGTAACAGGGCACAAATACCATTGATGCCCTGTTACAATGGTATTGGTGAGTTTTTATAATGGTATTGGTGCCCTGTTACAATGGCATTGGTGCCCTGTTACAATGGTATTGGCGCCCTGTTACAATGGTATTGGTGCCCTGTTACACTGGTATTGGTGCCCTGTTACAATGGTATAGGTGCCCTGTTACAATGGTATTGATACCCTGTTACAGTGGTAATGGTGCCCTGTTACAATGGTAATGGTGCCCTGTTACAATGGAATTGGTGCCCTGTTACAATGGTATTGGCGCCCTGTTACAATGGTATTGGTACCCTGTTACAATGTTAATGGTGTCCTGTTACAATGGTATTGGTGCTCTGTTACAATGGTATTGGTGCCCTGTTACAGTGGTAATGGTGCCCTGTTACAATGGAATTGGTGCCCTGTTACAATGGTATTGGCGCCCTGTTACAATGGTATTGGTACCCTGTTACAATGGTATCGGTGCCCTGTTACAATGGTATTGATACCCTGTTACAATGGTAATGGTGCCCTGTTACAATGGGATTGGTGCCCTGTTACAATGGTATTGGGGCCCTGTTACAATGGTATTGGTGCCCTATTACAATGGTATTGGTGCCCTGTTACACTGGTATTGGTGCCCTGTTACAATGGTATAGGTGCCCTGTTACAATGGTATTGATACCCTGTTACAATGGCAATGGTGCCCTGTTACAATGGTATTGGCGCCCTGTTACAATGGTATTGGTGCCCTTTTACAATGGTATTGGTGCCCTGTTACAGTGGTAATGGTGCCCTGTTACAATGGAATTGGTGCCCTGTTACAATGGTATTGGCGCCCTGTTACAATGGTATTGGTACCCTGTTACAATGGTATTGGTGTCCTGTTACAGGGAACCAATACCATTGTAACAGGGCACCAATACCATTGTAACAGGGCACCATTACCATTGTAACAGGGTACCATTACCATTGTAACAGGGCACCAATACCATTGTAAAAACTCACCAATACCATTGTAACAGGGCATCAATACCATTGTAACAGGGTACCAATACCATTGTAACAGGGCACAAATACCATTGTAACATGGCACCAATACCATTTTAAACATTTTGTGTGGGAGGTTTTTTTGGTACTTGTTATAGAGTTGTTTATATTTCTGCATAATATCTCCTGGCCACAAAAACGACTATTCACAATGGGCAATCTCAAATCTAGAATTGACTAAAATAAATTAATAAAACTCAAAACCAATGCTACATTTTCATGAAACTTAAAACTGACGATTACTATAAAGGTGGCTTGAGAGGGTCCTAGTTCAGCACTTTGTTCCTAAGGTCAAGGTCACAGTTCTAGAAATAGAAAAATATTGTTGAAATTTCTTCATACCAGAAATAGGTTCCATTAGGTAGATTGAAGGAGTTTGTGTTTCTGCATTTGTACCTAAGGTCAAGGTCATCATCATCATTAAAAGAACAACGTTGCCATCTGTCCAGAACCTTCGTGATTAGCTGTGTTTGGATTTGAATAAAACTTCATACCGAAGTAAAACACCAAGATATCTTAATAATTTTTACAGATTTTTACACCATATGTCAAGGTCGTTGTTACTTTATATATATTGAAAAATCCTGTCATTGGTCTATAGCGAGATCTGTTGCCTTTATTTGATTTACATGAAGCTATGGCAGTGAGTGGATACACATCTAGCAGACATGTACACATATCACTTTCACAGTGAGAAGTAGAATCATTTATCAGCATTGTTTTACACATGTGGCTACATGTCAGTAGGACACTTCTAGTCTCTTACTGTCTACCCCGATAATAGTTGTAGTCCAGAGGGTAGATATTTTGTAACAAGCATTTTGTTTGTAATTTGAATTTTAAGTGCAGAGAACACTATATATATACACTGGAAAGAAAAGATCAGAGACTTGCCGTCCTCCTTGTAATAGCTTAAATGGAAAAATAGGCAACACCTACAAACTTTGGAAATAACTGAAAGTTTGTTTGTTAGTGACTACGTATGATTTTAGAAAATTCCGATCTATTAAAATTACCATATGAATACTTTAATGATAATGATCAACAAGTTCCTGGTTTAAAAATAGAGCTGTGATCATTCAAAACTTGTGATCCTCCGCAGTTTGTAAAGACCTCATTGTTTTAATCTTTTAAAGTCCATAATGTTAGTGATGTGACGTCAGTCAAGTTGTCCAGGAAGTTAACATCAGTTGTTGTAGCATTTGATTGATAGTATGTGCAGATCTGTACTCAGTTGACAAGATAATTAAATAAAGATCTGTTTTCTGTATTGCCTACAATTAATTTAACTATGTGTACTGTACAATGTATATAATATAGATATGTAACTAAGTTAACAAGTATAATCTAATCATGAACACACTAATTAATGTTAAGGAGTTTTGCCATAGATCTCCTAATTAGTTCTTGCTGTTTTGTTTTGAACACATGTATGTCATTCTAGATCTCCCTCCAAGACTAGCAAATGTTTATTGTAAATTCAGAATTTGTAATGTAAAAATTCCTATTGAATGTGGTAGATGGAATAACATTCCAAGAAAAGATAGAAAATGTATTTTTTGTGATCTAAATGAAATTGGAGACGAATATCATTATTTATTTAATTGTAATGACCACCAGATACTGCAAAACAGAAGAAAATTTATGTCGAGATACTATTTTGAAAGTCCTTTAGAAAATGTATTTTTTGTGATCTAAATGAAATTGGAGACAAATATCATTATTTATTTAATTGTAATGACCACCAGATACTGCAAAACAGAAGAAAATTTATGTCGAGATACTATTTTGAAAGTCCTAGTACTTGAGCGAATTAACACTGGCCATTAACACCATGATTTATATGTAAACTGTACTATATATATATATATATGTATATAATTCTCTACAGTGTAACCAGTTTGAGAGAATAAAAACTTGTCATTGTCATTGATTCATTTGTAATGGGAACAATTGCATACACTTATGATCATATTCCGTGAAATGTGTGACAGAACACAGGTAACACATGTAAGTTTGTCAGTGACAGAACATAGGTAACACATGTAAGTTTGTCAGTGACAGAACACAGGTAAAACATGTAAGTTTGTCAGTGACAGAACACAAGGTAACACATGTAAGTTTGTCAGGTGTCATTGTTAGGTGTAAATACCTAGAAAATGTAAGTGATGTTAAGAGTTAGTTAAACCTGTTTACGTTTCTCAGAATGTCCTTCACAGTACTGTGTATTTATAGTTATAAAGGTATAGGTAGAAACCTGTTTACCTTTCTCAGAATTTCCTTCACAGTACTGTGTATTTATATAGGTATAGGTCTGCTGTCACTGTTAATTGTTAATTAAACACCTTAATACAGCTCCATATTTACATGAAGTATTTGTTAAATGAGAAAATCAATATGTTATGAGCAGTTATAGGTATTCCATGATAAAATAGTCCAAACAGTTTTAACAATATATGATATATGTAATTGCAGTACTGTATATTATATTATTGTAATTTTGTATACTGTAATTCTGAAATACCTTGATACTCATATGTGTACTTTTATAATACAGCAATACTACATGTATATTGTTATGATAAGTCATATTTGTAATACTATATTCTGAATTTCTTTATATATGTGCTGCATACTTGCCAACCCTCCCTATTTAGGAGGGAGACTCGATTTTGGTCCCTTACTAAAAATAAATTTAGTATTTTCAACTAGTGAACTTGTTAAACTATTCCTATATTCCAAGATCTAAGATTACATCTGAAAGAACAACTCAAAATATGTTATTTTGTGAGGTTATTTTGTCTTTAGGGGTTGTATTAACACATTATATTTATGTTTTAATTTTTGTTGTTGTAGATCGGAAACTTAAAGGACCACTATTTATTAGAACATCCTCATATACACAAGAGATCCACTAGTCCCAGTCACGTACACCATGCACGTTTTTCACAGGAGCCGGAGGTAAGACATCAGTAACATGATTAACAGTTACAAACGTATTACAGGAATCCTTCATTGATTTTACCGTTAATCTGACACTCTTTTCACAGCTCAAAGGTCGCCATATGAGTATAATCAGTACCACTTATGAAAGGTACTAGTTTATTATACCCCCACTTCGACAAAGTCCGGGGTATAGATATAGTGTTTGCTTCATCCGTCTGTCCGTGTGTCTGTGCGTCCGTCCGTCCGAAAGGTTTCCGGAGCATGTCTCTCGTACTATTTCATCTACGGTTATGAATCTTGGTTTGTTGGTACATGTACATACATGGAAGGGGTTGTGTTGCGTACCTTATGTAGGTCACTGTGACCTCTACTGTGACCTCTAACCTACATGATGTCGTCAGAAAGGTTTCCGGAGCATATCTCCCGTACTATTTCACTTACGCTTATGAATCTTGGTTTGTGGGTACATGCATGGAAGGCGGTGTGTCGCGTACCATATGTAGGTCACTGTGACCTCTTCCATGAACTCCGACCTACGTGATGTGAGACTTGCAGCATATACGCTCTTCATTTGATTCTTCCAATCCACATGCCCATTACTCCCACCAATTCCTGATCAATCAAAGCAGCGGTATTCACGAAGGCCCCCCTTCGAGTTTCATCTATTTTTCTACAGTATTGTCATTATGACATTAAATTGATGTGTTAGACTTATGTGCCACTCATTAATTAAGTTTGTTCATAAATTGAAGTCTTTTGCTTCTCATTTCTAACATAGGTTTGTGAAAAGCCTGCTATCACTGGCCTTACATTTATCCTGTACATTTTTTTTTTTTTGCTGGAGTAGATAGCTATCGACTTTTTCCTTGTCGTAAATTAATACACTAGACAAGACCCATTTCACACTTTTCAGCATCATTTAATGAAGGTATTACTCTTTACCCACTTTCATATGGATCAAATTGTTCAAACTTTCTCTTCGCTGTATCATGAGACCTTGAGTCAGACATTTGTCCTGTCGCTTACTGGCGTTGAAGCTTTTTAAGGCTATCAGACTGATTTGAATTACCTTGATGTACTTTCAATGTCATAATGATCAAATGTGTTTTAAAAGTAATTCAAAAACAGGTAATTGATTTAGTTATGGGAGCCGCCTCCTCAGTTGTTTGGATTTTGAAGTTTGTCTAAAGCTTGTTTCAGTATCGTTTTCTTTGGGAAAAAACAATTGGAGTTTCAATACCATGGATACCATTTTATCAATCATTTGTTGTTGTTGTTGTTGTTGTTACGATTATTGTTTGGAGAGTGTTGTTAAAAACATTGAAGAATAAATGTTCAAACCAACAAAAACACATAAGACAATACAGTTTTTCATGGCTGTAAAAACAGAAGAATAAAAAACATTTTTAGCTCAACTGCACGTTATTTAGAAGATGGTCATTCATTAAATATGTGTACTAGGATGCTGTGGGGTATAATATTGATGCAGTGAAGTTAAAATTAAAAAAAGAATTTCACTCAAATTTTTAAATATTTTGACCTGTTTTGTACTTAACTTTTTTGAAGCATATCAAAGTTAAAGTTTTACCTGCAAGTTATTTAGAAGCTTGTCATTCATTAAATATGTGTACTAGAAAGCTGATATTTGGCATGGAGGTTCCTGTGGAGTATCATATTGATGAAGTGAAGTTAAAATTTATAAATAATTTCACAATTTTTTGTAATTTTTGACCTGTTTTGTACTTCACTTTTTGAAGCATATCAATGTTAAAATTTCTTGTAATGGTTAGCCTAAATCAATATTTGTTTCAATATTATGATGAGTTGGACACATTGATGTGAAATCATTGCATCATGTTCATGTTTTCCATTTTTCCTTTCTAATGTATTTATCTACGACACTATTTTTTAACTGATAACAATATACAAATACATGATTTAAGATTGTGTGGCTCAGACTTCTCTGCAGTAGTTAGGGTGCTGGCTTTGTGCTGGTAGACTGGTGCTAGAATCCACGGTCAGGGGATCAAATCCAGGTCGGGTCAAAACCTAAGACTTTAAAATAAGGCAATCTTCTCTCTCCCTGCTAAGGATAATGTGACCGAGTGAAGGAGCAAGTCAATGTGGGTGCGGCATGATATTTCAGTGAGACAGCACTATAAAGTCACCATAAGTCTACCTGTCGCAAGCAGACACCGTCTCAATATGACCCATACATGAGTTAAAGGGATGCTAAACCCCAAAAAACTAACACATTTTTGAAGAAGATAATTCTTGTGCCCCCGCCATAAAATAGGGGGGCATATAGTGTTGCCCATGTCCGTCGCGTCCCGTTCCGTCCCGTCCCGTCGCGTCCCGTCCCATCCATGAGCGGGGGCTTTTATGTCTTACAGACATTTTATAGTTTAAACAGGCGAGCATTGGGTGGCTTTGACACCATCTCTGGTAAAGATTCAGATTCAAATAGCACAACTTTCATGTTCCTAGTGCAGAAACTGAAGAACAGCATTATATTAGCATCAATACAAAGAATGACTGGAACCATGGGTGATGTTGAGATGTAGGAGAGTGTTAGGTAGCCAGCAAATATTGAATGAAGGACAACTAGGCCAGGTTTTTATAAAGAGATGGTCAGCCGTTAAGGAGACAGACGGGAGCCAGATCGTGTTGGATATGACTGTCGGGCTGCTGACATTGGATCACATTGAAAGGTCTCTTATCTTCGTCCAATATGTAAAAAGCCGAAATTGGTATTTAGCCAGTTATCCATTTTTCTTTTCACTTCATGTCAGAGGTTGGTGGCAGAAAATCATTCCTATACCAGGTTAAATGTAAGATCATCCATGATGTGACTACAAAATTAACCTTGATACAATCTAACACTGATGTTCCTCATCACAAGGTACCAAGGCCAGTCTGGGAATCGAGTCTCGTTGACGAGTGTTTTTGGATGCAATCATCTTTGTCAAGGTCGCATATCCAAACTGCTTAAACCTTTCACCACTGTAGACCATAATGGACTAATCCAGATCAATGTATGGTAGAGTCTACTAAAGTTACCTTGGGGTAAAAGGGTCAAATTAACAAAGATCTCATTGCTTGTAAATGTAACCCTTTAAAATGTGTAGAAGTAACTTGTGTGTAAGTGTTACCTATTATGCTCTTTAAACATTTTTTTTATTTTTTCTATAAACAGAACTAGTGCTGGATAAACATGTCTGTTCTTGCATAATATTGATTTTACTTCATATTAATGCAAATGTTTTGAATTATGTACATATTTAAAACTTGAAGCAATGGTTTCTTGAATTAGTCCTCAGCATGTAATGAATATGTAAGCCCTTTGTGTGTCCCATTACTAGGCTGTGAAATGTGTACAGTGTCAGGGGCCATGGGTTTAACTGGAAATATCACTTGCATTGAGATATTACAAACCAAAAATGGACAGTTCTAGAGATAAGTGAGGAGTTTTGATTATGTTGATTATTAAACAAAGTTACATTAAAGATTGTGTATTATCTCCCTTGCTTGTAACCAATTCCTACCCTTCCCTTACTCTGTCTTCCATCCATCTTTCTGTTGATCATACCTGTACAGTATGTTGTTTTTCGTTCATCCCTACACGTGTCTTCCATCATATTTTTTTTCTCTGTGTGGTCACTTGCTTTTAGATGGTCGTTCTGTGTTGTGGTGGTCAAATGTCCAGTCCAGGTCAGTTTAGGAGTTAACCTTCTCTGCTCACTGTTAATAATGACTGGAGGAAATAAGACAGGTGTAACGCCCATTCTCTAAAACCATTAGGCTACACAAATGTTATAGACTGTTTCACGTTAGGCTACACAAATGTTATGGACTGTTTCAGGTTTCTTCTGTATATGTTTTGAGTAGGTAACTGCAATGATGTATATATTAATGGAATGTTTCAAATAAAAAATAAATGAATCACTATTGCATTGATACAATGTAGAAGTTGGTTGAATACATCAACAGAATTCAATATTTGTTTTAAAATATACATAGATAAATATCTTCAGTCATTCAGGGAAACTGTGGTACAGTGGGGAAAGCATGAAACACTCATCTTGATTTATTTGGCCTTTAAATGTAACTACCAGGTCAGTGAAAGTCCAGGTTCAGGTGAAAACAGGACTTAATTACAGAGTGACATTTCTGACAGGAGCACTTTTAGTTTTTCTTTGCCTGCTGTTCCTACACACGCCTACATAATACAAACAAGACTTGCTGCTGTGGATAGTTAATCTTCGGGTCAAGCGATAATGTCCAAGTAATCAGATCATTCCAAACACATTTGTTCTGCCCGACTAACCCTGGCGTCTAAGGAACTTGTCTGTCAGTCTCGGTGGTGTGTCTATCCTCAAATAGCTTGTTTTGTTTCAACAGCTTGGGCATGAATATTCATGAGAAGTCAATCTCTGCCCGAGGTCAGTGTTCTTTCATTTGCTTAGTAATGGTTTAAGTGCTTTAGTTTGTTGTACATGATCAAATCTTATCCACCAGATTATGAAGTCTGCCAAGTAATATAGACACTGATGAACAGGGAGGTGTAATATAGGTACAAACAACATGTAAACCTTTTATTTCTGTTGGTCTATATATACCAATACATTGTATAATGGGAAACGACCACTGATCACAAGTCAAACTTTCACCATTCACTTGTAAAATCCATAGGTTTTAATTTGTCCCATCACATGTTCTTATTATATAATAATATATATAATACTACACTATCATATAATAATATATATCATAATACACTATTATATAATAATATATATCATACTACACTATTATATAATAATATATATCATAATACACTATTATATAATAATATATATCATAATACACTATTATATAATAATATATATCATAATACACTATTATATAATAATATATATCATAATACACTATTATATAATAATATATATCATAATACACTATTATATAATAATATATATCATAATACACTATTATATAATAATATATATCATAATACACTATTATATAATAATATATATCATAATACACTATTATATAATAATATATATCATAATACACTATTATATAATAATATATATCATAATACACTATTATATAATAATATATATCATAATACACTATTATATAATAATATATATCATAATACACTATTATATAATAATATATATCATAATACACTATTATATAATAGTATATATATATCATAATACACATACTGTGTATTAATACTCACTGTCATAGAAATTCTAAACTCTTTGCTACAGAGGGTGTATAAGGTGAACATCCCCCAGTATACATGTACAATACTCTCCCATTATGTCTAGATCTCCTAATATATAGATGATGTACAAGTTAGGTACAAAATGTTCCTTTTAAAAAGAAAATCTTTTGGCGCTACCACTTCTTAATAAGTACTCAAGTGAACATATTAACTGTGCCAATAAAAATCACATGTGTGCCTTGATGCTTTATTTATCTCATGGTTTGTTCCTGTTTGTATTGCACTAGGTGTGCCCTGATCAGTTAGTCTCCACCTGAATTACATGTATGTCTCGTTAAATGATCACGCAGAGCTATGTAAGTTAATTGCTTGTACAGAAGTTTAAAGATACAAAATCTCAAAATTAGGATGATCATTGATTGTAGACAGGCTTCTATCACTAGTGTATGGGAGTATTCCATTAGTTAATCACTACAGAGATAGCTGTGATTGTAACGAAATTGACAGATCAGTATCTCGTGAAAGCTTTACATATATCTGAGGTATTGAAGCACCTCATGATCAATTAAGGTTTATCATACCACATACATCTTAAACATTTTACACTTCAGCACATTTCCAATTTATTTGATTCTAAATTAAAAAATGAAAAATGTCTTTAAGACAATTTGATCAATTTCTATACCTGCTAGCGAGAATTGTGATGTTATATGTACCACATGTTACAGTATCCAAGGGCTTCCAGTTGACCCTTGGCATTTGACAATTTCAGAAAAAAATGACTTTCCCTTCAATTTATGGAGTCAAACCAAATGTTAAAATTCAAAGCTGATTTTGGGGAGTCAAAACAATTTCTCAAGGGTCTACTGTTATGAAATCCTTTATCCCTTGTGAGCCTGTTGTTAGATCTCAAGGGTCTACTGTTATGAAATCCTTTATCCCTTGTGAGCCTGTTGTTAGATCTCAAGGGTCTACTGTTATGAAATCCTTTATCCCTTGTGAGCCTGTTGTTAGATCTCAAGGGTCTACTGTTATGAAATCCTTTATCCCTTGGGAGCCTGTTGTTAGATCTCAAGGGTCTACTGTTATGAAATCCTTTATCCCTTTTAAGCTTGGGAGCCTGTTGTTAGATCTCAAGGGTCTACTGATATGAAGTCCTTTATCCCTTGTGAGCCTGTTGTTAGATCTCAAGGGTCTACTGTTATGAAATCCTATATCCCTTGTGAGCCTGTTGTTAGAGCCCAAGGGTCAACTGTTATGAAATCCTTTATCCCTTGGGAGCCTGTTGTTAGATCTCAATGGTCTACTGTTATGAAATCCTTTATACCTTTTAAGCTTGGGAGCCTGTTGTTAGATCCCAAGGGTCTACTGTTATGAAATCCTTTATCCCTTTTAAGCTTGGGAGCCTGTTGTTAGATCCCAAGGGTCTACTGTTATGAAATCCTTTATCCTTTGTGAGCCTGTTGTTAGATCCCAAGGGTCTACTGTTATGAAATCCTTTATCCCTTTTAAGCTTGGGAGCCTGTTGTTAGATCCCAAGGGTCTCCTGTTATGAAATCCTTTATCCCTTGTGAGCCCGTTGTTAGATCTCAAGGGTCTACTGTTATGAGATCCTTTATCCCTTGTGAGCCTGTTGTTAGATATCAAGGGGCTACTGTTATGAAATCCTTTATCCCTTGTGAACCTGTTGTTAGATCTCAAGGGTCTACTGTTATGGAATCCTTTATCCCTTGTGAGCCTGTTGTTAGATCTAAAGGGTCTACTGTTATGAAATCCTTTATCCCTTTTAAGCTTGGGAGCCTGTTGTTAGATCCCAAGGGTCTACTGTTATGAAATCCTTTATCCTTTGTGAGCCTGTTGTTAGATCTCAAGGGTCTACTCTTATGAAATCCTTTATCCCTTGTGAGCCCGTTGTTAGATCTCAAGGGTCTACTGTTATGATATCCTTTATCCCTTGTGAGCCTGTTGTTAGATCCCAAGGGTCAACTGTTATGAAATCCTTTATCCTTTGTGAGCCTGTTGTTAGATCTCAAGGGTCTATTGTTATGAAATCCTTTATCCCTTGTGAGCCTGTTGTCAGATCTCAAGGGTCTACTGTTATGAAATCCTTTGTCCCTTGTGAGCCTGTTGTTAGATCTCAAGGGCCTACTGTTATGAAATCCTTTATCCCTTGTGAACCTGTTGTTAGATCTCAAGGGTCTACTGTTATGGAATCCTTTATCCCTTGTGAGCCTGTTGTTAGAGCTCAAGGGTCTACTGTTATGAAATCCTTTATCCTTTGTGAGCCTGTTGTTAGATCCCAAGGGTCTACTGTTATGAAATCCTTTATCCTTTGTGAGCCTGTTGTTAGATCTCAAGGGTCTGCTGTTATGAAATCCTTTATCCCTTGTGAGCCCGTTGTTAGATCTCAAGGGTCTACTGTTATGAGATCCTTTATCCCTTGTGAGCCTGTTGTTAGAGTCCAAGGGTCAACTGTTATGAAATCCTTTATCCTTTGTGAGCCTGTTGTTAGATCTCAAGGGTCTGCTGTTATGAAATCCTTTATCCCTTGTGAGCCTGTTGTCAGATCTCAAGGGTCTACTGTTATGAAATCCTTTATACCTTTTAAGCTTGGGAGCCTTTTGTTAGATCCCAAGGGTCTACTGTTATGAAATCCTTTATCCCTCGTGAGCCTGTTGTTAGATCTCAAGGGTCTACTCTTATGAAATCCTTTATCCCTTGTGAGCCTGTTGTTTGATCTCAAGGGTCTACTGTTATGAAATCCTTTGTCCCTTGTGAGCCTGTTGTTAGAGCCCAAGGGGCAACTGTTATGAAATCCTTTATCCCTTGTGAGCTTGTTGTTAGATCTCAAGGGTCTACTGTTATGGAATCCTTTATCCCTTGTGAGCCTGTTGTTAGGTCTCAAGGGTCTACTGTTATGAAATCCTTTACCCCTTGTGAGCCTGTTGTTAGAGCCCAAGGGGCAACTGTTATGAAATCCTTTATCCCTTGTGAGCCTGTTGGTAGATCTCAAGGGTCTACTGTTATGAAATCCTTTACCCCTTGTGAGCCTGTTGTTAGATCTCAAGGGGCTACTGTTATGAAATCCTTTATCCCTTGTGAACCTGTTGTTAGATCTCAAGGGTCTACTGTTATGGAATCCTTTATCCCTTGTGAGCCTGTTGTTAGAGCCCAAGGATCTACTGTTATGAAATCCTTTATCCCTTGTGAGCCTGTTGTTAGATTAAGCTGGGACTGGTGGCCATATTGTGGATTATCTTCCAGAGTGACATTATTCGCTCTGTCTGTATCAATCTTGCCTCCACTGATAACCTTGCTTGGTAATCCTTCACTGATAAACCTTTCATGATAACCCTAGTCTAACCTCCACTGATAACCCTTTCATGATAACCCAAGTCTAACCTCCACTGATCATAACCCTTCCATGATAACCCTAGTCTAATCTCCATTGGTAACCCTTTCATGATAACCCTTGTCTAACCTCCATTGATAACCCTTCATTGGTAACCCTTCACTAATAACCCTAGTCTAACCTCCATTGATAACCCTTCATCGGTAACCTTTCGCTGATAACCCTAGTCTAACCTCCATTGATAACCCTTAATCGGTAACCATCACTGATAACCCTAGTCTAACCTCCATTGATAACCCTTAATTGGTAACCCTTCACTGATAACCCTAGTCTAACCTCTATTGATAACCGATGATATTGATAACCCTTCATTGGTAACCCTTCACTGATAACCCTTTCATGATAACCAAGTAGTCTAACCTCCACTGATCATAACCCTTCATTGATAACCCTAGTCTAACCTCCAATGATAACCCTTCATTGGTAACCCTTCACTGATAACACTAGTCTAACCTCCATTGATAACCCTTCATCGATAACCCTTCACTGATAACCCTAGTCTAACCTCTATTGAAAACCGATGATATTGATAACCCTTCATCGGTAACCCTTCACTGATAACCCTTTCATGATAACCAAGTAGTCTAACCTCCACTGATCATAACCCTTCATTGATAACCCTAGTCTAACCTCCATTGATAACCCTTCATTGGTAACCCTTTACTGATATCCCTAGTCTAACCTCCATTGATCATAACCCTTCATTGATAACCCTTCATTGGTAACCCATCATTAATGCAGTATCCCTTCATTGATAATCAAGTGATTATAAGAAGGGAGGTAACTCTGATGTAATGATAGGGATACATACAGGTCTGGTTTGTACAGGTTCCAGATTGCATTTGTCCAGTTGTAACAAATATCTTTAAAGTTTCATTTTACAGGTTACAAATACAAAATCACATATGTATGATCAATGCCATGGTATAACTCAGGCTGGTGTGGGAAATTGATGATGACAAAATCCCATTTGTAAAAATTAATGATACTCGATGAATATTCACGTCGCATTACACCAGCTATTATTTGTGGATGAAATATTATCAGAATTTATGCATAGGATGAAACTGTTGGAAAAATTTGAGCGATTTTTAATCAAATTTCATGTCATAAAAAGAGTGATAACCAATATTGGTTGCCACTTCCTTCTGGAAAATTCAATTTGTTGTATCAAATTTTGATAAAGTATTTATGAAACTGAGAAATAACAATAATGATAGCTGAAGACGCATTATACCTATCAATATTCTGACGTAACACATAGACCAATTATCACAGCGAATGTTTCTATTGTAGGAAAGCCTTTCTGTGGGGGAATATTTTATACAAACGCTGCATATAACATTGACATAGAAATATTTCATATGAATTTAAATAGAATTTACCACATCAAGGCTTAGTGATATTAAATAAATATTACTGAAGTTTTCTAAACGTACATAATGATTTAGTTGAGAGACCCAAAGTATGCTTAGAATACACAGGTTATTGACATGGAGGATGTAATCAGTAGCTCCAGTGCTCTATATCAAAGGATGTAGTTGTGCTGAGTCAGTTTTTCAGCCTTTGTCAGCAGTCAGACTGACAGTGTCTTTATTAGCTATTAAATTGTTGGTAGCAGAAATCTTGAATTTTTTTAATCATTGTCTAACAGGGATGACTAGAACGGTTTTCCATGTTGATGAACATCATGGCAGCTATTGTGTGTTTCATTAGTCCTCATGTTATTGATTTTGAGGTAGCCATGTGGTATTGTGTACCATTGGGGAACCTTTTGTGTTAGTAACTGGAGGTTCCATTCCTCCAAACTCATCAAATCTATTGATTCCTGTTTATCAGCAATCTTTTTCACTTACACAGATTTATACACTGTTACATAACCCATACTGCTGTACCAAAGCTGGATTCAATCTTGTTACGATATTGAGTCTTTTCCAGTTACTTGTGTATAGTGTTAGCCATATTGACATATTTACCAGCGCTACAAGCCTATTTACATGGCTAAGTGTTAAACCAGATTGGCAACAGGAGGTAGCATTAATTCCTATTGAGACAGCCATGTTTCAGCACTGACTGGAAATGTCAGCATCAGATCAAGTCTTTAATACTTTACATATATACAACTTTGTGCAGATATTTAATACCAATGGTATTTTATATTCTCTTTAATTTTTCTGAATTTGCATATGTAAAGGGCCTGCATATGACAGGTTGTAGTAGATGATATAGAGCGCCCTTACTTTGGAATTAGACGTTATAAGAGGATTTCTCTGAGAACCTCGTCAATCTAATAACATTTTATGCCAGGTGAGCTTATGCCGTACTGCATCGTCTGGCGTTTGTCCGTCAACTTTTTAGCTCACCTGAGCTTTAGCTCAAGTGACCTATTGCTATCCGTTTTCGTCCGTCGTCGTCGTCCGTCGTCCGTTAACATTTTACATTTCAAACTTAAAGTCAAGTTCTGCTGGGCCGATTGAACTGAAAGTTGGTAGGAATGATCGCCTCATGGTCCTGACAAAGTGTTGTTATTTTTCAGGTCAATCAGAAATCCAATATGGCCACCACAGCCGCTATTTTGTAAATACCTATTCTAAACTTAAAAACAATTTCTAATAGGCCGATCTTATTTAAAATCGGTCTAGGAATGATCAGCTCATGGTCCTGACAAAGTTAAGTTAACATTATACTTAACTATTTTTTACTCAAATTGGTACATATTTCAACAACAAAAATAAATACTGTAGGACTCAGGTGACCGTTAAGGCCCATGGGCCTCTTGTTAATTACATGATAACTTGTGTCTTTATGTAGCTATGTGTAAAGAATCTGAAGATTAATAATGAAAGGGCTTATTATGCTTTACAAATCTACAGTTTTATAGAGGTTTGATATATCTACCAGCCAATGAGAACAATACATTTGAGTAAAAGCACTATATATAGTTATACACAACAGGTTGATGACAGTGCAATTATCAGTCGTTCAAATAACCAGCATTTTAAAAATACCTACATATATTACTTACTCCTAGAGAAGTATTAAAAAGAATGCAGCTGAATGTTGTGTCTTTCTGTGGAAATGATTATAACTTTATGTAAAAAACATAAATTGCTACTTTCTTGTCAAGGGCAGTGTTGACAAACACAAAATGTCCTCCAACTGTCAAGGTCAGTGTTGTCAAAGGCCCAATTTCTTCTAGCTGTCAAGGGCAGTGTTGACAAACACACAATTTCTACTAGCCGTCAAGGTCAGTGTTGACAAACACACAATTTCTACTAGCCGTCAAGTTCAGTGTTGACAAACACACAATTTCTTCTAGCTGTCAAGGTCAGTGTTGGCAAACACAAAAAGTCCTCCAGCTGTCAAGGTCAGTGTTGTCAAAGGCCCAATTTCTTCTAGCTGTCAGGTTCAGTGTTGACAAACACTCAAATTCATCTAGCCGTCGAGGTCAGTGTTGACGAACACAAAATATCCCTCAGAGTTCAAGGTCAGTGTTGACAAATACACAATCTCTTCTAGCTGTCAAGTTCAGTTTCGACAAATACACAATTTCTTCTAGCTGTCAGGTTCAGTGTTGACAAACATACAATTTCTACTAGCCGTCAAGTTCAGTGTTGACAAACTCACAATTTCTTCTAGCTGTCAGGTTCAGTGTTGACAAACTCACAATTTCTTCTAGCTGTCAAGAGCAGTGTTGACAAACACAGTTTCTTCTAGCCGTCAAGTTCAGTGTTGACAAATACACAATTTCTTCTAGCTGTCAGGTTCAGTGTTGACAAACTCACAATTTCTTCTAGCTGTCAAGTTCAGTGTTGACAAATACACAATTTCTTCTAGCTGTCAAGGGCAGTGTTGACAAACACACAATTTCTTCTAGCTGTCAAGGGCAGTGTTGACAAACACAATTTCTTCTAGTCGTCAAGTTCAGTGTTGACAAACACTCAAATTCATCTAGCCGTCGAGGTCAGTGTTGACAAACACAAAATATCCCTCAGAGTTCAAGGTCAGTGTTGACAAACACAAAATATCCTCAAGATGTCAAGGTCAGTGTTGACAAACACAAAAATCCTTCAGCTGTCAAGGTCAGTGTTGGCAAACACAAAAAGTCCTCCAGCTGTCAAGGTCAGTGTTGGCATATACAAAATGTCCTCCAGATGTCAAGGTCAGTGTTGGCAAACACAAAAAGTCCTCCAGCTGTCAAGGTCAGTGTTGGCATATACACAATGGCCTCCAGCTGTCATTGCTGGTATTGAGTTCATCTTGAGTCTCAGACTGCTGTCAGAGTTCAGACCAATAAACTGTTCTCTGGAAACTAGGGATGAAAAGGTTAATTTACATGAATGTCACAGGCATTTTATGTGACCTGGAGGTTAATTACATATCTGTGCTCGGGTAATTGTTCAGTATTTCTGAGATAACCAGCGGTAGATGAGTCATGGCGGAGTGTTGGATGTATTTGACCGTCTCCATTGCTCTTGTTTGACATGCGGAGGAAATAGGTTTAGGCTGTAGCACCACTGTTACATTTCCTTATCTAATAGTGGCGGCCATATGGTTATATTTGTCACAGACAATTCGACAATTACACCATGGTTTATGGCTGAGGGACATGCGAGGATGTCTGCCTCACCCATGTTCATACATGTTCCATTATCTGTTCTACATTTATGTCAGAGTGGCAGTGACTTGGAAAAAACGATCCAGTAGCGTTTGAACGCTGAAATATCTAATGGAGGACTGTGTAAATTGACCAAACCATCGTAACTGTTGTAATGTAGTGTTAATACTCCATAGAGCAATACTGTACTAGGACTATACTGTACCTGAGCCACTATAATGTAGTGTTAATACTCCATAGAGCAATACTGTACTACACTATATTTTACCCACTATAATGTAGTGTTAATACTCCATAGAGCGATACTGTACTAGGACTATACTGTACCTGAGCCACTATAATGTAGTGTCAATACTCCATAGAGCAATACTGTACTAGGACTATACTGTACCCACTATAATGTAGTGTTAATAATCCATAGATCAATACTGTACTAGGACTATACTTTACCCACTATAATGTAGTGTTAATACTCCATAGAACAATACTGTACTAGGACTATACTGTACCCACTATAATGTAGTGTTAATAATCCATAGATCAATACTGTACTAGGACTATACTGTGCCCACTATAATGTAGTGTTAATACTCCATAGAGCAATACTGTACTAGGACAATGTGGCCAACAGACAAGGTTAATGTAATTAATACATTTAATGGCAGTTTTTATTGATGTTAAATTGACTTATACATGTCTTACTGTACACTATAATTTGATAGACTTTCCTCTGTTCTGTGACCTATATTACACTGTGATCAAAGCTAGGAGGCCTTATATTATGTTACAGGAAATGTCTGTACTATTATTCAGCAGTAAGGGCTGGCCATTGAACTGCTGTCTCACATGGGTCTCTGTCCTATTTCAAATTCCTTTCATGATTTTACATAGAAAATTATTCTTCATTTCCTATGGTGTTAAACTCTGTGGCAAGTGAAAAACATAGTCACTCCAGAGTTTGAGTGAGGACTGTAAATCATGATGTCACACAGTTGCTATTATGTATATATGACATCACAATCGGTCAATCAATGACAAGTCATTCTGACCAATCAGATTTATGCATATTTCCAATATTATGCAGATTTATGCACTTATATTTATAATTATGCATGGACCTTATAGCAAAAAATGGCTACGGTAAACCTTCGGTCAGTTCGAACAAAATCAAATAAATATTGATGAACCTGTTCGGATTATACTAAATTATGCTTCAGAAAATAAGTGTGAGTTCGAACTATCGGCAAAAATGTCGGCAAAGTGCAAATCAAGTCACAAACATATACCCGACATATATATCCAATGTAAGGTCGAAACGTAACAACGACGGCCTGGCATAGAACAATGGCACATTTATAAATGGGTAAAATGATAGTATATTATTTAATTCAATGTTAGTTACTCATTAACTTTCTTCATTTCGAGATAATTATGATCGTTATTGCCAAGCAGAGGCCATTGTGTAGGCCCCAAAACAGTACACGTTTCATTTGTGACACAAAAGTTAGACTACTTAGTTTGTATCAGATACCTAAATATGGAGTCTTTGCGTGGTTAGGTTTTATTTGAATCAGAAACTATTTTATATATTATTTCGTAATGAATGGTCCGTTTAATAAATTGAAAACATAGTCTACATAACCTGTTGCGTTTACAAAGCGCAACTGTAAATATAGGTCTATATGTTAATAAAATTAGGTCAGAACATCAACATGTTTGCTTTTAAATTATAAGTGATATAGTCCTAATACCTACCAAACTTATTTGACACCTTCAAAATTACCCATCGCTACTTGGGACACCTGTGGATTGTTTGGACTTGGACATGAATGCTAATCACGTCACTCACCATGGCTGGGCGGCCGATCTCTACCGTGACATCTCGCGTGTCCTGCCCTACCTGGTGTGAGCTGGGCAATAATTAAGGGATGTCTGGTCGCATTTAAAAAATCAAAATGCTTAGTTAACACTGTATTTGACAACACACGGGCGATTTCTTAGTTTGCCATACAGCGTGACATCAGTTCGTACTGATCGCATGTTATTTATACATTGTCGGGGCCTAAGTTGCAATTGGCTGTCTCATGCATGATGTATTTTTCAAACAATGTAAAAAATGAATCAACGCTAAAACCTGTGACATATATTTATGGTTTGTTTGTCACAACTGTAATGCAATGCTCACACATACATCCCATTGCCCTAAACGTGTCTGTTGATCAAAGTATTGGCATTTTTCCGGGGCCGATCGCCGCAAGCTTTCAATGGAATTTGCCGAAAAAAAATCTGACTTTACGTTCTTCATTTGACAAGTTCGGACTATCCGAAATAGGAGTTCGAAATACGGTCAATCAAAGTTTGAAATATCATTAGCTAGAAAATTATTGTTTTTATTGAAAAAAAATATGTGTTCGAACTATCAGCCGATTCGAACTGACCAGAGGTTTACCGTAAATTGGATACTTCTGTTTCCATGACAATATCTTGATTCTTACATTTTTTTATATTAATGAAACTTGAGTTTTACCATTTGGGGAAGTGTGCAACGTATTGAGTGGTGGGGAAGTGGTTCAAGATTAACAAGAATGGTGACCGGATATTGAGTCGTGGGGAAGTGGTTCTAGATTAACAAGAATGGTGACCGGATATTGAGTCGTGGGGATATTGTTATAGATTAACAAGAATAGTGACCGGATATTGAGTCGTGGGGATATTGTTATAGATAAACAAGAATGGTGACCAGATATTGAGTTGTGGGGATATTGTTATAGATTAAGTAGAATGGGGACCGGATATTGAGTTGTGGGGATATTGTTATAGATTAACTAGAATGGTGACCAGATATTGAGTTGTTGGGATATTGTTATAGATTAACAAGAACGGTGACCAGATATTGAGTTGTGGGGATATTATTAGTTACACGGAATTTTTGGCAGGGTATACGGGATAACGGCCTCAGGAAATACGAAATCCTTTAGGGTCATACCATTCCGTATACCCTGCCAAAAATCTGTGTAACAAATTTATTACCCCTTTGAGTCTTTGATAATAAAAGCAAAGAAAAATAACAGGCTCAGTACCTCATTTAGTTTCGTTTTATCAAATTCCTCGAACTGTTCTTCCTGATTCTTTTCTTTTAAATACGTCCTCAGCATGTTTGCCGCTCGTCTGTTCGACTTTTGTGTGTTATGTGGCACATAGTTAGCCCTTTTGGCGAGTATTTCCTCATCAGTATGCGAAGCGAAACGTTTTGCTATTTTGTAAACAGCGAAACAGACGACGAATGCGAGTTGTCTCCCGATGCCCGGTCGCAAGATACAAAGACACGTGACCCGTATACCCCTTGTAAAATCACGTGATTCCACCGTATTACTGCTGAGAATCACGTGACATGACCGTATACCCCCTGAGATTTTCGTATACCCCCTGAGATTTACGAATGCGGTTTGGTACACTGTAGTTTTTAACCAATCAGATTCCTAGATTTTTCTCAAAGGGGGAATAATGTTATAGATTAACAAGAACGGTGACCAGATATTGAGTCGTGGGGATATTGTTATAGATTAACTAGAATTGTTACTGGATATTGAGTCGTGGGGAAGTGGTTCTAGATTAACAAGAATGGTGACCGGATATTGAGTTGTGGGGATATTGTTATAGATTAACAAGAACGGTGACCACATATTGACTCGTGGGGATATTGTTATAGATTAACTAGAATGGTGACCGGATATTGAGTTGTGGGGATATTGTTATAGATTAACTAGAATGGTGACCAGATATTGAGTTGTGGGGATATTGTTATAGATTAACTAGAATGGTGACCGGATATTGAGTTGTGGGGATATTGTTATAGATTAACAAGAACGGTGACCACATATTGAGTTGTGGGGATATTGTTATAGATTAACAAGAACGGTGACCACATATTGAGTTGTGGGAATATTGTTATAGATTAACTAGAATGGTGACCGGATATTGAGTTGTGGGGATATTGTTATAGATTAACTAGAATGGTGACTAGATATTGAGTTGTGGGGATATTGTGATAGATTAACTAGAATGGTGACCAGATATTGAGTTGTGGGAATATTGTTATAGATTAACTAGAATGGTGACCGGATATTGAGTTGTGGGGATATTGTTATAGATTAACTAGAATGGTGACTAGATATTGAGTTGTGGGGATATTGTGATAGATTAACTAGAATGGTGACCGGATATTGAGTTGTGGGAATATTGTTATAGATTAACTAGAATGGTGACCGGATATTGAGTTGTGGGGATATTGTTATAGATTAGCTAGAATGGTGACCAGATATTGAGTTGTGGGGATATTGTTATAGATTAACAAGAATGATACTGATAGAAATATAGAAATCTTTCTAGATTGACAAAATGGTGACTAGATATATATTGAGTTGTTAGGAAATAATTCTAGATTTACAAGAATGGTAACTAAATATTGAGTTGATGGGGAAGTAGTTGGATGAACAGGTTGTAATTTAGCTGGTATCATTATATGAAGGTAAAATTACACCAGCAGTGATAAGGACACACAGATGGTAACAACATAACTATGTTCTCTTTGTTTACAGATTTTATGGTTTGAGCAGCAGTTTGTTAAGAAGAGAGTTAAGAGAGACCTAACATTCACAGATCCACTCTGGGTTAAACAGTGGTATTTGGTATGTATATATTTATAATCACATCTTCTGATTCATAATGTTACCATTAATTAACTTTGGGAGAGACAAACAAGACAAATGCCTTATTTTTTGCCTGCCATCATAAGATAATTGGTTGTTCAAATCACAATTTCTCTATCATCTTTCACCGTCCTTGAACTGTTTGTCTGTTAGCCATAATTAAACACTTCTTGGTACATGTATTGCTATTTGAAGTACTTCACTGATATTTCTTTATTTTGACAGTTTAAGCTTGTTAATGTTATTTCTTCAAAAGTCCTTTATTGATGTATGATGATGTCTTTCTTAAATTTCACAAGTTGGTTCTTCCTCGTCCTTAATTGTGAATGTTCCCTTTTGAGACTGATCAAAAGAATTATATGGCTACATTACAAAATAACAGCCTGAGACTAAACAAGTAATAGGCTGATGATCGATTATAATCGAAAATCATTCGGTTTACCCTTTCTGATTCTGATTATCGATTACAAATTCCATAATCGCTATAATCGGTTCATCATAGAAATTAAAGTATTCAAATGTCATCCATGTAAAGTATGCTTTGAAAGTCATAGATTGTTATGATTTATACTATATGATTGATAAAAATGCCTAAAAGTTGCTTGATATCCATTCATTATAAAAGAACGAAACCTAATGTATAGTGAACAACTCTGTCCGTTGATGTAATAGTTGTGCTCTCATTCTATTTGGGTATTCAATTCCAAAAAATTATAAACCGATTATGCAATCGATCATCGATCGTTTTACTACTTCCAATTACAAACCGAATATCGGTCATGATTTTAAAGCGATTGCCCATCACTAGACTATACCCTTTACCATCCCATCTACAGAGGCACTGAGTCCTCCATAAATTTGCATCGTTTCGATCATGAAATGCTATATAATATGAGTGGTAGGCTACCAGTCTTTGTTAAATGAAAGTGGAATGTAGTTTAAGCCAGACATAGTGAACCTTTTCCTTGTAGTATGGCGGTGGTCGTCGGGGAAGGAATGGTCCGGGAGGATTCGACATGGGGGTGGCCGGAGCCTGGAAGATGGGATACTCAGGAAAGGGTGTGGTCATCACTATACTCGATGACGGGATTGAACGAGATCATCCAGACCTTATAGGGAACTATGTAAGTAGAACACCAAGGTGGTTTTAGAAAACAGGACCGATTGTCAGATGTTTGTACAGCTTGCTTTTTTACCCCCCCGCTTTCACCGAAACGGGGGATATTAATTTGGGTTTGTCTGTCTGTCACGATTCGTTTCCGTGCAATAACTTTCAGCACACTTTATTTGCTGGAGTTATGGCCCCTTGGCTTCCAATTGGGGGTAAACAATTGCCGTGAATCATGACGTCACAATGGTAGATGACGTCGCAAAGCATTGTTACTAGACGTCATAAGTAGAAGATTGACCAATGAAATCATGTCCAGAGTGAGACGCACTAGTGGGTAACCAAAAATGTCAACCAACTCCTAGCAGGTTTATACAATGAATCGTGAGTGAGGAAACCTGTAGTGGTTGTGGGAGAAATGTAATTATTATCATTTATTTGTTCATAAACAATTAATTGGTTATAAGTCTGATTACTAGGCAATACAATGATAACTCATCATTCCTGATATTTGAAGTACTTGACAGATAACCAGCTTCTAGGTCTTCAGTATCTTGTCTGTATGTAACGTTTAAAGTGAAAACATTGTAACCAACGGAAAATTGTAATCAGTGTAAGCACTGCGAACATTGTAATCACTAAAATCAGTGCAATCATGGTTAGTGTAACTACTGCAAAATGACAAGTGGAGTAAAGCATTGTAAATCTTGTACGTAGTGTGAATACGTATTTGACATGTAATTACGTATTTGACATGTAATTACATATTTGACATGTAATTACGTATTTGACATGTAATTACATATTTGACATGTAATTAACAATAAAAGGTTGTGTTACAAACATCCAGTGTAAATGCTACAAATGTGGTGCAAATGCTTCCCACCTATACTGTATGTGGTAAATATAAACAAACAGTGTCACCTATACTGTATGTGGTAAACATACAGTGTCACCTATCCTGTATGTGGTAAACAGACAGTGTCACCTATCCTGTATGTGGTAAACAGACAGTGTCACCTATACTGTTTGTGGTAAACAGACAGTGTCACCTATACTTTATGTGGTAAACAGACAGTGTCACCTATACTGTCTGTGGTAGATATAAACATACAGTGTCACCTATACTGTTTGTGGTAAACATACAGTGTCACCTATACTGGATGTGGTAAACAGACAGTGTCACCTATACTGTATGTGGTAAATATAAACATGCAGTGTCACCTATACTGTATGTGGTAAACAGACAGTGCCACATATACTGTATGTGGTAAACAGACAGTGTCACCTATACTGTATGTGGTAAACATACAGTGTCACCTATACTGTATGTGGTAAATATACAGTGTCACCTATACTGTATGTGGTTAACATACAGTGTAAGTAAGAAATACATAGAGGATACAGAAAGTTAACCTTACATGTATGGTTGCCATTATTTCCGTGATCCTGTTGTTGTAATGGTGAAAATAAGGTCAAGGTGACTCTTTAATGCAGATTTTTTATGCAAAACAAATCTTATGAAATTAATGCACTTTATGAAAAGTGCGGCGGATGAAAAACAAATTTTTTAATTTATTCTTCAGATGTAGAACACATTAAAGCCAACTTGGTAATGGTGACATGTAATGGGAGTGGTACAGGGCTGGTCCAGGTAATGGGAGTGGTACAGGGCTGGTCCAGGTAATGGGAGTGGTACAGGGCTGGTCCAGGTAATGGGAGTGGTACAGGGCTGGTCCAGGTAATGGGAGTGGTACAGGGCTGGTCCAGGTAATGGGAGTGGTACAGGGCTGGTCCAGGTAATGGGAGTGGTACAGGGCTGGTCCAGGTAATGGGAGTGGTACAGGGCTGGTCCAGGTAATGGGAGTGGTACAGGGCTGGTCCAGGTAATGGGAGTGGTACAGGGCTGGTCCAGGTAATGGGAGTGGTACAGGGCTGGTCCAGGTAATGGGAGTGGTACAGGGCTGGTCCAGGTAATGGGAGTGGTACAGGGCTGGTCCAGGTAATGGGAGTGGTACAGGGCTGGTCCAGGTAATGGGAGTGGTACAGGGCTGGTCCAGGTAATGGGAGTGGTACAGGGCTGGTCCAGGTAATGGGAGTGGTACAGGGCTGGTCCAGGTAATGGGAGTGGTACAGGGCTGGTCCAGGTAATGGGAGTGGTACAGGGCTGGTCCAGGTAATGGGAGTGGTACAGGGCTGGTCCAGGTAATGGGAGTGGTACAGGGCTGGTCCAGGTAATGGGAGTGGTACAGGGCTGGTCCAGGTAATGGGAGTGGTACAGGGCTGGTCCAGGTAATGGGAGTGGTACAGGGCTGGTCCAGGTAATGGGAGTGGTACAGGGCTGGTCCAGGTAATGGGAGTGGTACAGGGCTGGTCCAGGTAATGGGAGTGGTACAGGGCTGGTCCAGGTAATGGGAGTGGTACAGGGCTGGTCCAGGTAATGGGAGTGGTACAGGGCTGGTCCAGGTAATGGGAGTGGTACAGGGCTGGTCCAGGTAATGGGAGTGGTACAGGGCTGGTCCAGGTAATGGGAGTGGTACAGGGCTGGTCCAGGTAATGGGAGTGGTACAGGGCTGGTCCAGGTAATGGGAGTGGTACAGGGCTGGTCCAGGTAATGGGAGTGGTACAGGGCTGGTCCAGGTAATGGGAGTGGTACAGGGCTGGTCCAGGTAATGGGAGTGGTACAGGGCTGGTCCAGGTAATGGGAGTGGTACAGGGCTGGTCCAGGTAATGGGAGTGGTACAGGGCTGGTCCAGGTAATGGGAGTGGTACAGGGCTGGTCCAGGTAATGGGAGTGGTACAGGGCTGGTCCAGGTAATGGGAGTGGTACAGGGCTGGTCCAGGTAATGGGAGTGGTACAGGGCTGGTCCAGGTAATGGGAGTGGTACAGGGCTGGTCCAGGTAATGGGAGTGGTACAGGGCTGGTCCAGGTAATCGTGACATGTAATGGGAGTGGTCCAGGGCTGGTCCAGGTAATCGTGACATGTAATGGGAGTGGTACAGGGCTGGTCCAGGTAATGGGCTGCAGACATGCCAACTAGCTGTGATCTTCTCATGGAAGTTATTGTGGCTTTGGAGAATGCTCACAGTTATGTCATGTTTCAATTTACTTAAACTCCCTGTTATAATGACACTCATGGTTTCTGTTGGGGTGTTTTCAGATTGATCATCTTTGTTTCTTTGGCAAGAAAGATAAGTTGTTCTGTAGGCTAAAAAAGGTTTTATTTCCAAATTATCTCTGTGGTCTATGTTACAGCTGGGTCCATTATAACATATATTGTGTTTGGAAGCTTTGTGAACAACTGTCACAGAAGCTTTGTTTTGCACTGTTGAAATATTTCCTCATGAATTAGCGAACGAAATAGATACAGACTATTGATTCAACAAACCCAATTTTCCTGGACTAATGCTAATTCAGATATTGACATATCTATCATGCCTATCCAGATAAACCCCTGATCATTTGTGGATTCAAGCTTTATCATTGTTTAAAGACCAAACTTTTGAAAATTTTACTTTTGTTGGCAAAATGGAAAGGAAATTATGGTCAGTGTTTTTATAGAAATGCTGTGTCTGAGAACCTTTAGCTGTTATCTTGCTTGGAAAGTGGAGTGTTTTTCTGTGTTGACTGGCGCTGTCAGACGATAGGAGCCTGTGGGAGCCCTGGAAATGTCATCTCATTGTAGTGGCAATGTTGTAAGGAGTGTCGTAGGAAGTGGAGTACTAGAATAAACTTCAAACGTTGTATTGTCTGTAGGTCTGGTATCTTTGTGTTGTCTGTAGGTCTGGTATCTTTGTGTTGTCTGTAGGTCTGGTATCTTTGTGTTGTCCTTAATTCTGGTATCTCTGTGTTGTCTGTAGGTCTGGTATCTTTGTGTTGTCCGTAGGTCTGGTATCTTTGTGTTGTCTGTAGGTCTGGGATCTTTGTGTTGTCTGTAGGTCTGGTATCTTTGTATTGTCTGTAGGTCTGGTATCTTTGTGTTGTCTATAGGTCTGGTATCTTTGTGTTGTCTGTAGGTCTGGTTTCTTTGTGTTGTCTGTAGGTCTGGGATCTTTGTGTTGTCTGTAGGTCTGGTATCTTTGTATTGTCTGTAGGTCTGGTATCTTTGTGTTGTCTGTCGGTCTGGTATCTTTGTGTTGTCTGTAGGTCTGGGATGTTTGTGTTGTCTGTAGGTCTGGTATCTTTGTGTTGTCCGTAGGTCTGGTATCTTTGTGTTGTCTGTAGGTCTGGTTTCTTTGTGTTGTCTGTAGGTCTGGGATCTTTGTGTTGTCTGTAGGTCTGGTATCTTTGTATTGTCTGTAGGTCTGGTATCTTTGTGTTGTCTGTAGGTCTGGTATCTTTGTGTTGTCTGTAGGTCTGTGAAGAAACATGATCAGCATGTGTCACCACACAGTTCCTACATGTGCGGTTTTTGTCAGGACTAGTTTTCCCGAATATTTGTCACCAACTGGCCTACCAGATAGTTGGTCTTCACTTATTTCACCAGGATGTTTGTTTTGACTGGTAAACCAGATTTTTTTTTTGAATGAAAAACCTGAATTATGTTTTGTATGAAAAATTCATTATAAATTGGAATTTTTATTAATATTCACTGCCAAGTGGTTAAGGTGTCTGATCTATGATCACTCGCCCTCTACCATTTGGTCACAGGTTTGAGGCCTATGTGACGCAGTCGCCCTGGTCTGTGTTTTTCTTTGGGTACTCTGACTCTTCTCTACTACCTAAACCTGACTCGTCCACAAATGACCATAGCTGTTAATAGGACGTAAAGCACAAACAAACCAAACCTGTACATTACAGTTCCATAACAAACACATCTTCTATTTCTTGATATGCCCTCTGCTCTCTACTCAACTTTTATCTGGTGCTCAATTGATAAATTCCAATGCTTTGACTTGTTTTGAACATGAATTTCTAACTTACACTCATTTTGACAATGATTAAGAGTCGGTTACCGTGGAAACCAAATAAGTAGGCTGTGTAGCCATGCAAATAATGTACACCTGTCAATGACATGAAAACTTTTCCCTGTCTTCGCTCTCCTGCCTTTGTTCATGAACATATCTTGATGAAACTTGGTACACATACTGCTTACCAATATAGCTCAGAACGCGTTTGCATTTCAGAAGCTTACATGTATTTGTAGTGGAGTTATGCCTGTTTTATTGCCAAATAAGGGCATTGTGTAGTAAATGTAAGAACTTTTTAATTTTTGTTATCATTTCCTTACAAATTTTGTATGGTAATGCTAGAAGCATTAATGTTCAACACATATTATGAGATGAGTTTCAACTTTCTGCGTTTTGGCATATCACACTTGACATAGTAACGCTGTTCAACGTTTTTACCGTTAACTTTTGCTTGTTTACACGATAATTCAAACAATAGTTCTTGGATTTTTGTCAAGCATTACCTGAATGCATTGGAAACGTTCATAAATCGTGATGTTTATATGCTATTCAGCAGAGTTTTGTCCCTTTCTCATTGCGGGGCTATGATCCTTTCAATGCTAAATAATGACATTGACATACAAAAACTGTTTGATTTTTTAATCAATTCCTTTCAAATTTTGTATGTTGATGCTAGAAGCAAATATGTTCAACATATATAATGGGTTTTTGTTGTCGAGTTGCTGGCTTATCACACTTGACATAGCAACACTGTACTTCATTTTTGCATTAACTTTTGCTTGTTTACACGATAACTCAAACAATTGTTCTCCGATTTTTATACGCCCGTCAAATTTGACGGGAGTATTATGGTATGGCGTTGTCTGGCCGGCGTAAACTTTTGTTTGTCCGGCAATCTCCTCCTACATTTTTCAACCGATCTCTTTGAAACTTGGAATACATTATAATCATGATCTGAAGTTGTGTGTCCCTTAAAAGAGTTTTGATTCGAAAAGATTTGCAAAAGTTATTGCACTTTGTTTATTTCAGTATTTGATTTTTGTCCGGCAATCTCCTCCTACATTTTTCAACAGATTTCTTTGAAACTTGGTATACATTATCATCATGATATGAAGTTGTGTCTCCCTTAACAAAATTTTGATTTGACAATTTTTGCAAAAGTTATTACCCTTTGTTCATTTCAGTATTTGATTTTTGTCCGGCAATCTCCTACATTTTTTGACAGATTTCTTTGAAACTTAGTAGGCTAAATAATCATGATATGTTGTTGTGTTTCCTTGAAAAGAATTTAGATTCAACGATTTTTGCAAAAGTTATTGTCCTTTGTTCATTTCAGTATTGGATTTTTTTATCTGGAGATTTTCTCCTTCATTTTTATAGCATGTCAGCTAACCACTCTTTGAATGATGCAGATCTTATTTCAATGTAAGAAAGTATATAACACTATATGGCATTCGACGGGTGTATATTGTTCCGCCCCGCGGTACTCTTGTTATTAAACTACTTGGTTGTTTCATTACCTGAATGCTTTGAATAAATTCTTAAATCGTGACTTTTAAACCGTATTCGGCAGAGTTATGCCCCTTTTTCATTGTCATATAAGGGCATTCTGTCGAAAACGAAGACATTTTTAATTATTTGATTAATTCCTTTCAAATTTAGTATGGTAATACACAAACCAAACATGTTAAACATATATACCAGGTTTTGTTGTCGCGTTCCAACTTTCATACCAGGACTCCTACCTCAAAGCCAAGGTTCTAGTTTTAGTAACAGCAACATTGACCACGAAAGTGTAATTCTGAAACACAAAATAGTTTATATGAACACAGTAAATGAATGGCAAGGTCACAGTCACCAACAAAACAGTGGCAGTGAACACAATGACATTTATATCATATGTCACTACCTGCTTCCAATATATCAATACCCTCCGGAGGGTCTGACAGGTGTATCATCCAAGGGTCTGACAGGCGTATCATCCGAGGGTCTGACAGGCTTGTCATCCGAGGGGTCTGACAGGCGTATCATGCGAGGGTCGGACAGGCGTGTCATCCGAGGGGTCTGACAGGCGTATCATGCGAGGGTCGGACAGGCGTGTCATCCGAGGGTCTGACAGGCGTATCATCCAAGGGTCTGACAGGCGTATCATCCGAGGGTCTGACAGGCGTATCATGCGAGGGTCTGACAGGCGTATCATGCGAGGGTCGGACAGGCGTGTCATCCGAGGGTCTGACAGGCGTATCATCCAAGGGTCTGACAGGCGTATCATGCGAGGGTCTGACAGGCATATCTTCCGAGGGTCTGACAGGCATATCATGCGAGGGTCTGACAGGCGTGTCATCCGAGGGTCTGACAGGCGTATCATGCGAGGGTCTGACAGGCGTATCATAAGAGGGTCTGACAGGCGTATCATGCGAGGGTCGGACAGGCGTATCATGCTTCCACTCGTCTTGTTTGTCTTGTTTATTGCTTGTGGCATTTATAAAACAAAGCTCACTCTAAAATTAGGGTTGCTATGGAGATGGAAAGATTGCTGACCATGTGAAAGTTGCACGCTAATTCATTATAGATTGGGATGTCTGATTGGCTGTGTTTATGTTTGTTTGGCAGGTCAACCGGTCTTGTATGAAGGTATTACTACTGTATCAACTGTCATAAGTGAACAGACTTAATGACCCATCATCACAAAAATGTCACAGCATATCTGGTCAGTCAAAAAGTCACGGCATATCTGGTCAGTCAAAAGTCACGGCATATCTGGTCCGTCAAAAAGTCACGGCATATCTGGTCAGTCAAAAAGTCACGGCATATCTTGTCAGTCAAAAAGTCACGGCATATCTGGTCAGTCAAAAAGTCTAAGGGCAGTGAACTATTTCTCTTGATGATGCAATAGTTATTATACAAACTGAAAAGTTATACACCTTATATAGGGCGATAACTTAAACTGTAACTCATAAAGAGTCGTTCAGCTAATTACAGGCGGGTAACATCAGTGTAAATATGTAAAGTTGTACATTACAAAGGCTTGTTATACTAAATGAAATGCTGGTAGGCTGGTTACATATAACATAAAGGTCTTACAGTATATTAGGCAGATATTGGCGCTGACATCTTAAACTCGAAAGAATCAAACAAGATTGTCGGCTGATCTGACAGAATTAATGGTAGCTGAGGACTCAGTGGCTAAATCTCAGATGGATTTAGAGCTGTGGAGAATATCCTACTTGTCGGTCTGAGTGGATATAAAGTGATGCCCAGTGCTATACCTGGTAACTGATTTGTGATTGACGATCAGTAGAGAGTACTTACTGTAAGGGTACAATTATGTGTTACAGAGCCAGGCAGTACTACTGTGTGGTATTCTATGAATTATTAAATATTCCTGTATTGATCATAGAACTCTGTATACATATCAGGCTCTGTCTGATCCCCTGTTCTCAAACCACTGATTGGGCCTTGTAATATAATTACATCTTTTTTTCTATTTTTCTGTTCACAATTTTCTCACTTATAGGATGTCGACCAGTATTTATATTGGTTCTTGAGAAGGAAAATAAAAAAGATATTGAGTCTTACATTGTACTTCTCAAGAAGTCAAGGTTCTGATCCAATAACAGTTCTAAATTTATTTAGCTTGGACAGGGCCAAGGAACTTATGAAATAGGGGCTCATAATCAGTTAAACTTGGACAAGGTTAAGGATCTTGGAGCCAAGGACCAGTTGTAAACTTTTACTGTTTAAGTCGGGGTAAACTGGGACAAGGTCCAGAACAATTTCATTTGACCTCAGACGAGACAAGTTTCTGTTGCAATATTTGAATTCAGTTTGTGTCTGATGGTGCTATTCTAGGATTGTTGAATGTTTAATACTAGGAAGATGGTACTTTATAAGATATGTTGACGGTGCTACATAAGATATGTTGATGGTGCTACATAAGATATGTTGATGGTGCTACATCAGATATGTTGACTGTGCTACATAAGATATGTTGACGGGGCTACATAAGATATGTTGACAGCGCTACATAAGATATGTTGATGGTGCTACATAAGATATGTTGACTGTGCTACATCAGATATGTTGATGGTGCTACATAAGATATGTTGACAGTGCTACATAAGATAAGTTGACGGTGCTACATAAGATATGTTGACAGGGCTACATAAGATATGTTGATGGTGATACATAAGATATGTTGACGGTGCTACATGAGATAAGTTGATGGTGCTTTATAAGATATGTTCATGGTGCTACATAAGACATGTTGATGGTGCTACGTATTTCCGGACCAACACAGGATTTCTTTGATTTGTGGACCATTAAGTTGGATTACGTATAATTTGGGAGATTGAAGTAATGTAATTCATTACTTGGCTGAATCTCGTTAGCTTGGTCAAGGCCAGATAATTGTTTTAATGTTCGTATAACTGAATTGGTCTGTAATTCATTTTAATCTCGTTAGCTTGGTCAAGGCCAGATAATTGTTTTAATGTTTGTATAACTGAATTGGTCTGTAATTCATTTTAATCTCCTTAGCTTGGTCAAGGCCAAAATGGACTGTTTTAATGTTTGATTTTACACAGGATCCTTCTGTAAAATTTTCTTACTATGACCTTAAAAATAAATTTTCTCTTTAATCAATTACTTCTCTATCTGTATGTAAAATGATGGGGATTTTGCTGATGAAGACCAACCAGAAAGTGTGTCATTGATAAATACAGCCTATATATTAATGTCTATCTGTATTCGTTTTAACCTTGGTAATGATATTATCTATCTTAAACACTAACAATATCCTGGTACCCCTATTGCTTGTATTAGCAGCAAAACAGGTTTTACCTTGTTTATTATTTAAATATCAAATTAGTTGCTGACTTCAACACGAATTGATTACATTGGATAAACAGATTAACTACAGGATCCTGTCGTGAATCCAATTGTGTGCCGATATCTTATCATCCATTTGAAGTGAAGTTTTGTTGCTGTAGCAGCAAGCTAGTCTATGTAAAGGTGAAGGACATAAGTACAGTGTTACATGGCTGTACCAGACTTCAGTACTGTGTAACATGGCGGTACCAGACTTCAGTACTGTGTTACATGGCTGTTCTAGACTTCAGTACTGTGTTACATGGCTGTACCAGAATTCAGTACTGTGTTACACGGCTGTACCAGACTTCAGTACTGTGTTACATGGCTGTCCCAGACTTCAGTACAGTGTTACACGGCTGTACCGGACTTCAGTACTGTGTTACACTGCTGTACCAGACTTCAGGACTGTGTTACATGGCTGTACCAGACTTCAGTACTGTGTTACATGGCTGTCCCAGACTTCAGTACAGTGTTACACGGCTGTACCGGACTTCAGTACTGTGTTACTCTGCTGTACCAGACTTCACGACTGTGTTACATGGCTGTACCAGACTTCAGTACTGTGCTACATGGCTGTACCAGACTTCAGTACTGTGTTACATGGCTGTGCCAGACTTCAGTAGTGTTACATGGCTGTACCAGACTTCAGTACTGTGCTACATGGCTGTACCAGACTTCAGTACTGTGTTACACTGCTGTACCAGACTTCAGGACTGTGTTACATGGCTGTACCAGACTTCAGTACTGTGTTACATGGCTGTTCTAGACTTCAGTACTGTGTTACATGGCTGTACCAGACATCAGTACCGTGTTACATGGCTGTACCAGACTTAAGTACAGTGTTACACGGCTGTACCGGACTTCAGTACTGTGTTACACGGCTGTACCAGACTTCAGGACTGTGTTACATGGCTGTACCAGACTTCAGTACCGTGTATCATGGCTGTACCAGACTTCAGTCCTGTGTTACATGGCTGTACCAGACTTCAGTACTGTATTACATGGCTGTACCAGACTTCAGTACTGTGTTACACTGCTGTACCAGACTTCAGGACTGTGTTACATGGCTGTACCAGACTTCAGTACAGTGTTACATGGCTTTACCAGACTTCAGTACTGGGTTACATGGCTGTACCAGACTTCAGTACTGTGTAACATGGATGTACCAGACTTCAGTACTGTGTTACATGGCTGTTTCAGACTTCAGTACTGTGTTACATGGCTGTACCAGAATTCAGTACTGTGTTACACGGCTGTACCAGACTTCAGGACTGTGTTACATGGCTGTACCAGACTTCAGTACTGTATTACATGGCTGTACCAGACTTCAGTACTGTGTTACATGGCTGTACTAGACTTCAGTACTGTGTTACATGGCTGTACCAGACTTCAGTACAGTGTTACACGGCTGTACCGGACTTCAGTACTGTGTTACACTGCTGTACCAGACTTCAGGACTGTGTTACATGGCTGTACCAGACTTCAGTACTGTGTTACATGGCTGTACCAGACTTCAGTACTGTGTTACACGGCTGTACCAGACTTCAGTTCTGTGTTGCATGACTGTTTGATAGCTCATTTTTAGGTCACTTGAGCTTTAGCTCAAGTGACCTATTGCTATCCGTTTTCGTCCGTCGTCCGTTAACATTTTACATTTCAAACTTTAAGTCAAGTTCTGCTGGGCCGATTGAACTGAAAGTTGGTAGGAATNCATTAGAACAGTTCTTATGCAATAATTAATCAGCTTCATTGAAAAAGACTTTAATGTTTTAAAATCTAAAGTCTCTGACGTTTCATTCTTTAATCTTCCTCACTGCTGTCACAATGAATCCCCATTTTAAGCAGTACTGACCCAATAGGGCTTCAGCATTAATACAAATTTATGCACAGTAAATTAGCTCCAGTGAGAGGTCTGTCCAACCTGATCAGTCATTTACACATGTACAAGCACCCCCTGATGGCCGCTCTAGATGAAACTTTAGAAGTTGTGTGAGGTGATGTACTGCAGTTGTCCATGGGGAGGATGAGATTGAGACAATTGTTACCACAATGTTATCAGGATACTGTCTGCACAAAACTCTCTTCATTCCACTGTTGAATTGATTTCAGCCAACGCTGACTCTAATTCACCCACTTTACCATGTAATTCACTTTAGGTACCAAGTTTTATCTTGGAATCTAAAAAAATAATCTGTCTTAACTTTTACATGGTGATATGCTGTGATATGTACATTTGCAATAGGGTTTTTAAAGATTGTAAGGTCAAGGTCACTTACTGAAAATAGACCATGCGGAGGTATGGTCCTTATCTCCAAAACCCAAACGACTGACCTGTTTGAAGTTTGACATGGTGATACATTGTGATAAGATTGTAAGGTATTATGGGTCGCTGTTACTAAAAATATACCATGGGAGTATGATCCATATATTGGAATCTAAAAGGTTAATCTTTCCAAATTTTGACATGATGATACACTATGATATGTAGATATGATACTTAATAGTACGTCTATCTGTTACTTAGTACATTGATGCAGTTATACACTCTTTGAGGCCTTGCTACTGGCTGAGAATAATAGATTTATTGAAAAAATACCGAACTTATTTATAAATGGTATAGCATATAGAATTCTTTGTTTGGAACTACTAACATTGTATTGAGTGAGGACGAGATTCTGTAATTGGGGTAAAAGACAAAATGTTGTGGTGACAGTATAAGAGATATTGATAAACCTGTGTCCAGTCACTATGGACAGTCACGAAGACTTGGTGGGTCACTCTCACTGACTAACCTTATCATGGCCTCGGCCCTGATATATACAGAGCTGTACTGGTCGTATAGCCACAACTGTCCAATCTGTCATCATACCGGTGACACTTACGCTGGATTTACAGCACAACACTTATTATCAGGAAGTGATGATACATGGGGGAGGAATAAAAAGACAATGGGTTTTCCTTAAGTAGTGTGAGTGATTCAATATTTACAAGAAAATAACAACTTCAGGACTTTTAGGAATAAAATGTTTCTGTTGATTTCATGGAATTAAAGGTCATTGAATATTTTCTTGTTTTTGAAAAATTGAAAACGTTTGTGATGTGTCAGCTACTTTGTATCAAACAGCAGACCATGTAGCTATAGGCACATCACTGGTGACATCCCAGACTGTAAATAGATAATGTATGTCAAATACCGGACCATCATTAGTAGCAGTTCAATAGTCACAGGAAATGTGTGGTATCATGAGACAGCAGATCATGCCTGTTGTTGTGTTGATAAACCACTGTCTTGTGTCAGCTGTGTAGCTGTGGGATAGCCACCATCTATACTCACCACAGAACATTTCCTCATACAAGTCTCGTAAATAACAATGTTATATTCCTATAGCACGCTCATTAATTCTCTAGCTTAACACTGACATTATCACCACACAGTGCATCTGTTGTGATGGAGATGATGGTGCATTCTGAAGTAAATCCAGTGGAGTAGGATGTATAATTTAATGTAAAACTTACAACCTCATTGGCCGGTGTAAATCTGTTAATTTGTCTTATAAGGCACTGTGTAATGTTTGTCTTAGTTACAAGACTGGCATTATATAAATGTCTTGTGTTTTATCTAAGACTTATAGTTACAAGTCGATGTCATTGATCTGTTGTATAAAATGTATATTAGGTACTTTATCATCATGTCATTACGATAAGTTTACATGTGAGTAATATATGCTCTATGTGATGCTATAGGTAGGAAATGGTTTGTGTTATCCAATCCTGTGTCTGTCCTGGACATCTGAAATGTACAGTTACATGTACCAGATGGAATGTTGTGTTCCCCACCGAGTAGCACTCACCAGAGTACGAAGGGGGGCCTATATTACACACAACAAAGCTATGGTGTCTGCCTACAGGAGACATAACATATACAAGTTAACATTTCTACCAAACACGATCCTCTTTTCCTAATCAAGATGTACTTGAAACCTGCTGAGAATAATTTTTACTTTTCATTGTAGAAAGTTTTTCATGTTTGTATGGCAATTTATCTGTCTAACTTTCATTTTAAAATCTGTGAAAGATGCAGGTATCGAAATTACCTAAAATTTTATTAAATGACAAAGCTAAATTACACTCAAAATATACCCCTAGATTCTACCAGAGTGCTTAAATTACCGTATAACATGAATGTTTTGCTTTGTAAAAACATATGTGGTTTTCGTGGTTTCTATATGGAGCCATGTTAATAAGTCTAACAAAAGATTGGTATACTTGACTCACGAAAAAATCTGAATAGCTTCAAACCTTGAAGAAAATACCCCTGAACATTTCATGCTGTACAGTTTATTGTTTTGAGGGTAAACATGTCTAAATAAAGGTGGACCATTCATCGTTTACCCTTACCTAGCACCCTTACCTAGCATCCTTACCAGGTACCATGCCAGCTACCTACTGATTATAGTGCTATAACAATGAACAGTATGTAGCTCTTAGCTATATGAAACATAAGTTATGAAGTTATTATGATCATCTTTTATACTAGTAGGTTTCCTTCGTGATATTCTGATGTACACTGTATAGAGATTTTTTTCATAACTCTGTCCTTTATCATTGCTGTCAAACATGATAACCGACAACTTTCTTTTAAGAATTGAACATTTTTCTGTGTGACACTTTACTCCGACACAGTACCAGTACTGCTGGGAGTACCTGTGCGATTGTTGTACAGTACTTAAGGGTCCCCATACCATTACCAGACAAGTAATTACTGGTATGCATACATACCTGTGCGACTTGCTGATTGTGGTACAGTACTTAAGGGTCCCCATACNTATTACAGAAAACAGAAAACATCGGCAGCAAGGCAAACTCATTGTATATAAACTATAGTTTAATATTAAAATATCAAACTATCATCATACATACTGTGCGACTTGCTGATTGTGGTACAGTACTTAAGGGTCCCCATACCATTACCAGACATGTAATTACTGGTATGCATACATGCAACAGTTACAATGTACATGTATATCTGAAGCGAAATTGAGGGGAAGTTACAATATTTACGAAAACCCTACATGTACAGTGTAGTTCTAAAGTGTTTTGCCTGCAGTGGGATGGGTATCCTTAAGTCCTGTTGACATTACCTGGGTCTAGGTTGTCATTACCTGGGTCTAGGAGGCTAATAATGATAGGTGTACCAGTCACAAGGCGGTGTTGGTGATAAAACCCCTGGCTATGTTCTATCTCGGTTGGAGAGTGAACAGCCACAGGTCATTTAAGGTTCCACTAACGTCATAAAAACTTCTACGAAACAAATATCTGGTGTTGCTAATGGGTCTTAAAAATGTCTTTTTATTCCTATATTCAATTTTAAATTGGCAAAAAAGTGTTTCTTTGTGTGGGCCATGTTTGTTGGTTCTGAGTGCGCGTTGATTGTTTGTTACACTACGTAGAACTAAAATGCTATTCAGTGGGAACGTTGAGACGTCGGTAACTAAGACAGGTTTCCTCTGATAGCGCTACAACTCATCCCCTAGGATATAATCACAAGTACGCTTTAAATAGTGAACATCTATTGGATATAGTTTTGTGGTTTTGTACATTTAAAAAAAATAAAAATATTACGGTGTACTACCTCTAGTTTTTGGTACTATTTGTGTTTACATCGTTGGTCTTCCATACAATTGTGTGATTTATAGACATCACATAGTAAAGCTGAGATGTTTATAGACAACACAGAGTTTTATACGACATGGTTCTGGTATACCATGCATTGTAGTTCATATACTGTAAATGTACAAATTTAAGTGAATTGAAGTTACTGTATATTGTGTTCTATTAAATATTTGTTAGGCATGTCAATTCTTCAATGCACAAAATAAATTATTTTTTGAGTGTGCCCATTCATCAATGTGCAAATTAATTTGTTTAAAATTGATAATGCGCTAAAATTTGAGTGCCCTTAAATAAGTACACCTACAGTATGTGTGGTCTACAGAGGTGCATAGTTAGTTTCCTAGACATCACAGTCGTACGTTGAGATGAACCAACCACTTATCTTACAGTTATCTTACTGTTCATTTTCTATATAACTGCCACAATATTTTCTCCTTATGCAAGTTTCACATCAGAATCAATATCTTTTCTATATGTGGATTTCCCCAGGACTATCTTTCTGTGTGTCGCTTTGATGTGAGAATTATGATTTATGTTCGGCTTCCCTGGTGGCTACAGTTGTGGGCATTGATCTAGACTGTACAGCATTGTTAGGGATAACATTTCCAGTGATAAGAAGGGCTGATGGGATAATTACTGGCTGGGGACTGCCACCACAATAATCACTTTGATTCAGAGCTCATGCTTTTAGGACTTCAAGTTTCTATTTCAAGAAATGTCTAGAGGACAGTGAAATATATTTCCCAAGTCTGTTTCTGATGTTGTTTGGTACTTAACCAATATATTTGTCAACCTTTAAGATATGGAGTTGGGTTTGCTGAATGTCACAACAGACATTAGACAAAGGATCTATAATTTCAAGTAGCTACTGAAATATTTAAATAATAATAATAAATATTGTTAGAGTTAAAACTAAAACTAGGAAATGACCGCTACTTCAAATAGGGGGGGGGGGCTGTAAAGAAGCAATCTAAAGGGCTGCTTGTAGAATGAGATTATGGTAAGGTATGAGAGTCAGGTTTTTGGTGATGGTGTGGGTTCCCATGGATTAGGAGTTTATGGTATGTGTATTGATGGCTAAGGAGCTGGAGGTAATGATGGGTCACTATGTCACTGAACTTATTAAACCAGGTTAATGACATTAACACATTGTAAAGTGGAAGTCATTCATGTAAGCTCCAGAGACTCAAAACTATTTAAATGTTTAAATTTCAAATAAATGTAGGGTTGTTTGTTTTATTCATAACAAACTGATGAAACATAAAATCTGTTCAAACCACCTTACAAATCTAGTGGATGTCACCTTTTTTAAGTGCAGATTATAATCCTCTCAAATCTACGGATTTCTGTCTGAATGATAATCCTATAAACATGACAACCAGTTCTCAGAAACTCATGTGGACCCATTTCCAGTGAATATGGGTTTCTATAGTCTTTTGGGGAATCCCTTCACCATTGCCAAATAGTTTATTTGATAAATAAATATATGAAAGTCGGTTGACAAGTTTTGTTATCTTTTAATATAAAATGTATTATATTGGACAGCATAATTGGTCTGCTACGTCAAGCTGTACTATTGGGAACCTCCATTAAATATGTTAGAAAACTTAGCTTTGAAACATTCCCAGAAAGAACCTCAAGTTTTTATTAGTTAAACTTCTGAAGTATAACATTGACTGATGTGATAGTAAATGTGATGTGATGTGAACTTGAGAATGGCCTATAATTGTGTATTGTTTCCAAAGTAACACTCTGCTCTGATATGACATCATATAGCCATTGTTTTTCTGAACTTGATTAAAATGAAAAGACAGATTTTATTTATAAATTTAACAAATCACCATTAGCAATCCAGGTCTCTTTTTAATATAATGTTGAATTACCATTTTTTAATGCAATTAACTAATTAAGGTCTAATGATTACTGTACTACAGCTGTATGTAGGGAAAGGTCGTCTCCTGTGGCAGATAGTGTTTCGTGTTTTATAAAGGAGACAGTGGCTCACATCCTGTTTCCAGGTACACATCATCCCCTTCTCTGTCAACTTATAATATCAAGTGTGTCCGTCATTACAGCTATATACTCTTCCTGTGAGAGTGTCGCCACTACAGCTATATACTCTTCCTGTGAGGGTGTCGCCACTACAGCTATATACTCTTCCTGTGAGGGTGTCGCCACTACAGCTATATACTCTTCCTGTGAGAGTGTCGCCACTACAGCTATATACTCTTCCTGTGAGAGTGTCGCCACTACAGCTATATACTCTTCCTGTGAGAGTGTCGCCACTACAGCTATATACTCTTCCTGTGAGGGTGTCGCCACTACAGCTATATACTCTTCCTGTGAGAGTGTCGCCACTACAGCTATATACTCTTCCTGTGAGAGTGTCGCCACTACAGCTATATACTCTTCCTGTGAGAGTGTCGCCACTACAGCTATATACTCTTCCTGTGAGAGTGTCGCCACTACAGCTATATACTCTTCCTGTGAGAGTGTCGCCACTACAGCTATATACTCTTCCTGTGAGAGTGTCGCCACTACAGCTATATACTCTTCCTGTGAGAGTGTCGCCACTACAGCTATATACTCTTCCTGTGAGAGTGTCGCCACTACAGCTATATACTCTTCCTGTGAGAGTGTCGCCACTACAGCTATATACTCTTCCTGTGAGAGTGTCGCCACTACAGCTATATACTCTTCCTGTGAGAGTGTCGCCACTACAGCTATATACTCTTCCTGTGAGAGTGTCGCCACTACAGCTATATACTCTTCCTGTGAGAGTGTCGCCACTACAGCTATATACTCTTCCTGTGAGAGTGTCGCCACTACAGCTATATACTCTTCCTGTGAGGGTGTCGCCACTACAGCTATATACTCTTCCTGTGAGAGTGTCGCCACTACAGCTATATACTCTTCCTGTGAGAGTGTCGCCACTACAGCTATATACTCTTCCTGTGAGAGTGTCGCCACTACAGCTATATACTCTTCCTGTGAGAGTGTCGCCACTACAGCTATATACTCTTCCTGTGAGAGTGTCGCCACTACAGCTATATACTCTTCCTGTGAGAGTGTCGCCACTACAGCTATATACTCTTCCTGTGAGAGTGTCGCCACTACAGCTATATACTCTTCCTGTGAGAGTGTCGCCACTACAGCTATATACTCTTCCTGTGAGAGTGTCGCCACTACAGCTATATACTCTTCCTGTGAGAGTGTCGCCACTACAGCTATATACTCTTCCTGTGAGAGTGTCGCCACTACAGCTATATACTCTTCCTGTGAGAGTGTCGCCACTACAGCTATATACTCTTCCTGTGAGAGTGTCGCCACTACAGCTATATACTCTTCCTGTGAGAGTGTCGCCACTACAGCTATATACTCTTCCTGTGAGAGTGTCGCCACTACAGCTATATACTCTTCCTGTGAGAGTGTCGCCACTACAGCTATATACTCTTCCTGTGAGAGTGTCGCCACTACAGCTATATACTCTTCCTGTGAGAGTGTCGCCACTACAGCTATATACTCTTCCTGTGAGAGTGTCGCCACTACAGCTATATACTCTTCCTGTGAGAGTGTCGCCACTACAGCTATATACTCTACCTGTGAGAGTGTCGCCACTACAGCTATATACTCTACCTGTGAGAGTGTCGCCACTACAGCTATATACTCTTCCTGTGAGAGTGTCGGCCACTTTATAGCTGTTCTCAGCCCTAAGCTTTTAAGTGTGGTGTAAATGATCTTAAGGGTTTTATTAACCAAGCCATTCTCATCCTCATTCTACCTGAGTTTTTTCATGGTGGCAATTGATAACAATAAAAAAATGTCTCTAGACGAAAATTGAAAAGGCCCTAAACCTGCTTTTTTCAGGTTCTTTTATTTGGTATTAATTAGGAACGTCCAAATGTGTTTTGACATGCACTGTGTATTAAGTAACTTCATATGTCATGTGACCTTGACCCTGTATTTAGTTGTGACCTTGACCCTGTATTAAGTAACTTCCTGTTTCATGTGACCTTGACCTTATATTAAGTAACTTTCTGTTAATGTGACCTTGACCCTGTATTTAGTGACTTCTCATGTTATGTGACCTTGACCCTGTATTTAGTGACTTTCAGTTCTATGTGATCTTGACCCTGTATTAAGTAACTTTCTGTTAATGTGACCTTGACCCTGTATTTAGTGACTTCTCATGTTATGTGACCTTGACCCTGTATTTAGTGACTTTCAGTTCTATGTGATCTTGACCCTGTATTAAGTAACTTTCTGTTAATGTGACCTTGACCCTGTATTTAGTGACTTCTCATGTTATGTGACCTTGACCCTGTATTTAGTGACTTTCAGTTCTATGTGATCTTGACCCTGTATTAAGTAACTTTCTGTTAATGTGACCTTGACCCTGTATTTAGTGACTTCTCATGTTATGTGACCTTGACCCTGTATTTAGTGACTTTCAGTTCTATGTGACCTTGACCCTGTATTAAGTAACTTTCTGTTAATGTGACCTTGACCCTGTATTAAGTAACTTCCAGTTTCATGTGACTTTGACCCTGTATTAAGTGAATTTCTGTTTTTTGGGATCTTGACTTGGTATTCAGCGTCTTCTTGTTTTGAAAATTTTTGACCTTAACTTTTCTACCACATGATTTATTGATTACACTGCATTCAATTATCTTTTATAAACTCTATACATTTGTATATATGTATGTTTATTTTGCTTGTCCAAAATAAAGGTTTTGTGTGTAGTTTAATCATTTACAGTGTTTGTATTTCAGTTCCTATGTGTGATTATGAATTGTTTTTTATCTTCAATTGTTAAAGAAGAGATTTCATTGTTGTATATATGTCAAAAGTGGTCAACTGTCAGAGTAATCAGTCCCAGAGTGGTCAGTCCTCGGAGTATTATATCCAGAGTGGTCAGTATTTCTAGTGGTCAGTCCTCGGAGTATTATATCCAGAGTGGTCAGTATTTCTAGTGGTCAGTCCTCTGAGTATTATATCCAGAGTAGTCAGTCTTCATTAATCTTGTTGTGGTATTTACCATATGATATCCAGATTGGTCAGCCACCAGAGTGGTCTGTCCTCAGAATGGTCAATCCAGAGTGGTCAAGTGGTCAGTCCTCATGAATGTTTTTGTGGTATTTACTGTATAATATCCAGAGTGGTCAAGTGGTCAGTTGTTGAAGTTGTAAGTTTTCAGAGTGATTAATCTCCAGAGTGATCATTTCTTAGATAACATGGCCCTTTATGATTTTCTGTGTTAGTGGACTTTTCAGACCTCAGAAATGACATCAGTAACAATCCTCAGACATTTTACAGAATTGTTTCTGTTGTAGTAAGGTGGTGATGAAGAATAAGACATCCATGTAAACATTTGCGTAAATAACCGTCTGCTATTTTGTATGCGTGATGGTCGGTAATCAATGTTTTCAAGGTTAAGTGGATCTGTTATAGGTACAGGAAATCTTTGTCAAAACCTTGAGATAAAAGTTTTACTAGACCATCATGTCCTGTGTTGTTGCCTAACATCTAGGTTTAATACATGCCAACAAGATAGCAATGAGGCCAGTAATGTAACAGGTTCTACGAGGAGACCTTCAGCATCAAAGTGTGCTGCTCCAACAAGATAAAGGATGAGGACCTTAGTCTCACGAGGTCCTCATTGTCGCCAGATAAAGGACCCTCTGTCGCCAAGTGTGCTTTGTCAAAGATAACCTTTCCGCTTTTCTCCACACAGGATCCATATGCCAGTACTGACATCAACGGCCATGACTCCGACCCCATGCCAAGATACGACTTCAGCAACGAGAACAGGTATGCTTGAATTCTAGTAGACCTATAAAGATACAAAAGTGTTGTTTTGGGTTAAGGACCTGTACCAGTGTATCACAAAAAATACACCTTTACCATAGAAACTTCCTTTGTGAAGGAAAAATATTTTTCATCATGATATTTAACTGTGCTGAAAAATAATGCAGGGTTACTTTCAAATAATCCTGTCAGTGTTTAGTTTAGTACATTTTTGAGTCGAAAAGGAAAAGTTCTCTCGTCTTTTTTGCCACTCAAGTGTTGATGTTAGAATTTTGCTGGTTCTTTATTTTATCACAATCATACCAAGCTCGCATTGCATTGGTACAAACTAAAACTAGAGGCAAATTTTCTAGAGCAAGCTCATTAATCTTTAGAGTTATAATTAGATCTTATCAGTTATGTTGGTACTCTGTGTGCATCCACGATAAAGTAGGCTTTATTGATTAGCTGATAGATTTTGTGTATGAATTATTTACCGAGAGAGCATGCCAATTTACGGTGTTCATTTACTGACTTGGTTGAATGTTGTACTCTGGGAGTTGTTAGCAGAAGACTGACCTCCCTCTGTTATATATTATACATATATGTACATTTGTAGAGGTCAAACATGTTCCATAGTAAAACATGTGTTTTGTATGATACAGTATTAGGATCCTATGTTATACTCAGTAGAAATATTAGAGGTATTTTATAATTACCTGGAAGTTCACCATCAGCAAGTATATGTAAATACTGGTAAATTTTTAGCCATTACAAAAGTATATTAAAAAGGATATATTTTATTGCGTGCTTGACCTTTTAACTTGGGTGTCCAGTAAAAAGTCATTTCCAAATTACTTCCTAATTACAAGGCTAGGACTGGAGAACATTAGATAAGTGGGAAACTACTCTAACATACTTCACAATGTCAGTTGTTGTGTTAATAATTGTCCCTACTTTAGGCAACCAGACATCAATTAATGGATATTTATATACTCATTATCTTGTCAATTATATAATGTGCCTCTCTTTAGTTCTGTAAAGAAAACATAAGAACTGAGATCCTTGTAACTGAATTTCTTGCTCGCCTTTTTGCAGGCATGGAACTCGATGTGCAGGAGAGGTAGCTGCCAAGGCCAATAACTCTAACTGTATTGTTGGTGTAGCATTCAACTCGGGCATAGGAGGTAACCAATCGCTCCATTGGTGATTGATGGAAGTCCTAAAATTAATATCTGTTTTGGTTGCCGGTCTCTTAAGAGAATTAAACAATGAAAATGTGTTGACAGGCTACAATGTATGAGTTTCATTTTAAACACAAAATTTTATATGTCATAGCAATGTAGTAAATTTACATAGTAAAGCATAGTGTTAAAATGTAGCCTCATTGTTTTGAAGTCATACATCTATCCATGTGTCACATCCACGCAATATTCTGTTTAATGCACATACAAGTTAGGGCCCAGAACATCAATGTTTGTTACAGGCTCACAGACAATAGCCAACAGGAGTGTGAATGTGATGTTTCAGGCTACTGACTGGGCAAAAACGACGAGATTTGATGATCAGATATATTAAGGTGTTCAGTCCTAAAGCGTTGTCCTCGGCAGTTGTCTTTGTACTTTTTATCACTCAAAAAAGTTTTTGGCAACTAAGGAAATATGAAATCAATCTACAACTTTTGCTTCCTACGTACAGCTGCCCTAATCATAGCGTTATCAAGCATAAAGGGAAACAACAAATTCACTTGATAACAATAATTAACAGCTCTTTTTCATAGTTACCAGGGTAACCTCACGTTTATTTATTATCAACATCTTTTGCTGTGTAAACATGTTCGTTTGGTTTGATTATTTAGTGGAGCTTTCATAAATGAGTTGATTTTTTGCGAAATTTGATCAGGTATTAATTACCTTGTCTACCTGTGATCAGCCCATGCTCTGACAGTGATAAACAGATTGTACCATAAGTGTTAGCTCGGGAAACAGTCCCTTTAAGGATTGGGTAGAGAGCTCTGTACACATGTTTACACCTCTCAGAGGATTGTGAACCCTCTGCTGTCCTGAAGAAACGTTTAGAGATAAACTATTCTGATAGTTACCTTGTAACACATGTACTCATTTACATACAATTTGCATATTAAAGATGTTGTTTTCTATAACTGTCATATATGTGTTACCAATTAGTGAAGTGGCACAGAAGCTGTACTTGTCCGTCCGTATCTACAGGTCGGTATACAGGTTATCTAACAATGAGATCATTGTGCTGAGTTAGGGATGGGATCATGGCTTCAGACTACATAGTGTATCAGGTACACAAAGGTGTGTCATTTGTTTGTAATAATAACAAAAACATCTTTCAGGTAGGTTGGAAATAATACATCCTAGGACTGATCCATCAAGTACATACGGGCTTCAGTCCTGCTTGTGTCCCTGTTTTCCTCGACTCGCATTTCTAAGAAAATAATGAAAGAAAAGAACATGGCTCAAAACCTTCTTTAATTGTTCACAGATTACTGATATGGGAATTCTGCATACCAGACCCATCCACATATGTCAGTACCTGGTAAAGGCAGTAAAACAATATGCTGAAGAAGAACACGAAGTTGTTCAACAGGAATCAACATTTCAAACACTTCATAACACACCAACATCTACGTAGAGAAATGCAATATACGATCATGGTGATAAACATGCGCTTGTTAAGTTAGACATTATTAACCAAAACACATAACCTTCTCATTACATAGTACTTCAATGATAAAATATACCATTGTAATACATTTACATAACCAAACCATAGAGACATATCAATATTCCTAACTGGTTTACCTGAGGTTACTGATAACCCTGGATAACTAGTTATACATTGATGACTGGTTTACCTGAGGTTACTGATAACCCTGGATAACTGGTTATACATTGATGACTGGTTTACCTGAGGTTACTGATAACTGGTTATACATTGATATTGATGACTGGTCCATTTTTAGGTGTGCGTATGTTGGATGGTAATGTGTACGACAAAGTTGAGGCCGACTCACTCAGCCACAACCACACTCACGTTGACATCTACTCGGCCAGCTGGGGGCCGGACGACGATGGCCGTGTGGTGGATGGACCAGGACCTCTGGCCAAGAAGTCCTTTGTACAGGGCATCAAGACCGTAAGTGGGCAATTGTAGTGGGAGCAGTCCTACAGTTTACTGCTGAATTGAAATTTTTGGCTTAGAAATTTATTTTGCAGAATAAAAGGTTTCTTTAATTTATGATATTACTATCAACTATTTAAGATATCAGCTATACTACATTGTTGTTGTGCTCATTAAGTTTTATTAGAGAGAATGCTGTATCATTTCACTATCTCCATATTACACTGTAGGGTCGAGGCAACAAAGGGAACATCTTCATGTGGGCATCGGGTAACGGTGGGCGAGCAGAAGATAGCTGTAGTTGTGACGGTTACACTAACAGTATATACACCCTGTCCATCAGTAGTACCTCTCAAAATGGCGGTAAACCCTGGTACCTAGAGGAGTGCTCCTCCACCCTCGCTACTACCTACAGCAGTGGCGCCCCCGACGAACATCAGATCGTAAGTTATTTACCTCACTGGGCACTATTAATACCTGACTGTGTTTCACATTACCTAACTCATAAATCACATGGTCGAACTATGTCCTGGTAAGTCACATGACATTGCTGTGTACTGGTAAGTCACATGACCTTGCTGTGTACTGGTAAGTCACATGACCTTACTGTGTACTGGTAAGTTACATGACCTTACTGTATACTGATAAGTCACATGACCTTGCTGTGTACTGGTAAGTCATATGACCTTGCTGTGTACTGATAAATCACATGACCTTACTGTGTACTGGTAAATCACATGACCTTAATGTGTACTGGTAAGTCACATAACATGACATAACTGTGTGAAGGTAAATCTTATGAAATTACTGTGCATTCATAAGTGATATGACCTTTCTGCATGATTGTAAGTCCATGTGTTCATTTATATACTTTGCGGGTATTAGTAAGGCAGATGATCTCCCTGTGTTATCCTAAGTCATTGTACAATTGTGCATTCTTTCTTCATGAAAATCTTGAATTTCATACAGTGCCAGTTCAGTTCTATACAATTTTTTCACTGGATTTGAATTTAAAAGTTAAAAAATCATCTTGGTTAGTTGGGATTCAAGAGCTTAATGACGTTTTTACAGATAACAACAGATCTCCGCAAGCGATGTACAGAGACACACACAGGGACGTCAGCATCTGCACCACTGGCTGCTGGACTTGTGGCTCTGGCCCTGGAGGCCAAGTAAGTAGAACATAGGTGTAAGTTATAGAATAGCTCACTAAAACATTACAGTGACTAACTACATCAGCCATTTTTATTTAGGTGGAATACTGTATTCAATAACCCGTCAAAATTTGCAACAAATTTGCTGAACACTTCAATCTGTTGACTTGAAAATGTTGTCCTCATTTAAGGAAAAAAATACCCGGTATTTGGACCGTATCGGGATACCTTTTTCTGCCACGCCATTTTATGGGGGCGTATAGAGTTACCCACATTCATCCAATCACATCCATCCTTATTCACTGTCATTGCTGTAGCAACTTAATTCCTTAATCAATTTTATCAAATATGTAGTGAGATCAAGTACGAAAATACCTCAAACAAACTTGTTTCAGGATTCCAAAGTCAAGGCCAAGTTAATTATTGGTTGTGAATGATAATAAATCGGCCTATCCTACTCTAAGATCCCCCACATTTTTTTTCTACACGCTCTTTTACATACAAACATGAGATTTAGAAGAGATGAAGATAATTTTCTGATTTTGATTTGAGATATTTTTCAATTATAGTCCAAGTCTGACATGGAGAGATGTACAGTACATCACACTGTTGTCAGCCAACCCAGAACCAATGGCAGATGGACAATGGCGTGAGAATGGCATGGGCAGGAAAGGTGAGTGTAAGACTGCTTTCCTGGTGTAAAGGCGTCTTAAGGCTGAATAGGAAAAACAAATCAATCATGCTCAGGTATTTTTTTAAGGAAATTTCTGAATTTCTTTCAAATTTCACCCAGAAATTATTGACGTTATGAAGATACTTTCTTAATTAAGGTGTCATTTGGACTTTGATCTCTGTTTTATAGATACAGAGACACACATCAACAACTCTATTTTGTATACACCATATTGAAGTGACTTGAAGTACCAGCTGCAGCCTATTTTCACAGTACACCTTTCTGTTTGTAGTGAGTCTGAGGTATGGTTATGGTCTGATGAATGCCACAGGGATGGTCTACCTTGCCGAGCGATGGACCACGGTACCAGCACAACATATCTGTACCATCAATGGGTCCAAACAGAATGTGTATGTATAACTTCATGTATTATCCCCTGAAATTTAAAAGACATAAATATTAGCTTTGTGTTGCCGAAATCAATGTGTATTGCATACTAATATGTTGTCATCTTACTTAAACATTAAATGAAGTAAACTGTTTGATTTTTCTTTCTGTTCATTTGATTGATTTATGACATTTCTGTTTTGAGCTAAATATTGATAAATTTATTGAATTGTACAACAATCTTGCGTCTTTTTTTATATACAAGTTTTCTTTATCTCCAGACCATTATACAAATACACAATGTTTGAAAACCAAGTGACTACGGATGGCTGTGCTGCTAAAGCAAATGAGGTCCGCTACCTGGAGCACGTCCATGTCAAAATCACCCTCAATTACAAACGTCGAGGCGACCTCTCTATCAACTTAGTCTCTCCAAGTGGGACAAACTCCACCATTTTACCCAAGAGGAACCGTGACATGAGTGACGGTGGTTTCAAAGGCTGGGAGTTTCTGTCTGTACATTTCTGGGAGGAGAACCCAGCAGGGAGCTGGAAATTGGTGATAGTGGATCAAATAAATCCATACGCTGGCAATGATCAGCAAGGTGGGTGTTCTCTTATCAGGTCTACTGCTTAGATTAACTCATCTACCCCTGAAGACACATTTGAAATCTTCCAATTCAAAGGTTTGAATAGTCCATTATGAAATTTCAGGGGTGAATGAATACAGACACCACTTTAATGTGGACATATTGGCTATTTTTATACAAAACTTTTTAAGTAAGGTAGGGTTCACACATTTCCACATTCATTGAAAGTGGCTGGGTTACCTAATCTGCTGTAAAAGTGGCTGGGTTACCTAATACCTGCGGTTATCAAATCTACTGTATGTTACTTTGACTACAAAGAAGTTGTTTTACATGGATTAATTTTCTTGAAAGCTTATTCCAATAAAACCTTACAGGTATAATGAAATATTGCTGAAGCAAGGTACACATCAACATGTACATTCAGTCATACAAATGTTACTGGTCTTATTTGACCACAAAGTAGTTAGTTATTCAGAATGTTTAGGAGTTCTCTTTGTAGCAGCTAGTATACCTGAAACAAAATAATATTATTTATAAATCTCAGCTCTACACATCTACTTGTGTTTGATGTTTTAGGAACACTTGTGAATTGGTCGCTAGTGTTGTATGGAACAAAGGACAAGCCAGTCAATCTCAAGGAAGCACCCTCATCAGTCACGCCCACATACGTAAGTGTTATTTGATGTAACTGTAATTATACCATAATTGGTTGAGAATAAGGAATTGTGTACAACTGTACCGTTGTTTACTATCAGAGAATCACATGTAAGATCTGTGTTTGTAGTTAAAGGATTTTTGTATCATTTTAACTAATTTTTAATTGTTTTACAGACTTGTCACTCAGAATGTGTGGATACATGTAAGGGACCCAATCCTGAGGACTGTACTAGCTGTAAACACTACCGGATCACAGATGGGTTAGTTTTCTGACGCCTCTTTCATTAAAAAATTACTAGGGATAATGTGATATTTGTTGTACATATTTAAGGTTATTTTTCACAACTAACTTTCGACTTGATTCAAGCATAAATTAATAATAAATTAATTTATATGATTATGCTCTGTTGATTGTAGCCCCTGTGTAGAAAGATGTCCGACTGCCTACAGAGTGGACCGGGACCTTTGTGTGCCGTGCAGTACTAACTGTCAGTATTGTGTGACTGTTCCTGGGTCTCGGGAACACTGTCGGCAGTGTAAGGGAGGTTTGTTTTCTATAGAGAACGAAGGAACTTGTGTCAGCTCCTGTCCGGTCGGCTACTTCAGAGGTAAGTAACAATGGTCGCATACATTGTCAACTTCAACATGTTAAATGTTTGCTCATAACAAACTGTATGAGATTGTAATAAAAATATAATGATCTAAAAAACTAAAGAATTGTTTTGTCTAATACCAGTTACAAAAACTATAGTTTAATGTGCTGAAGCTTATGGATATAAAGTTGTATTAAAGTTAAAAATGGTAAAAATCTTTACTTGACCTGAAACAAATGTTTAAATCAATTTTTTTTCTATGGACAAACAAATTTATTGATGAAATATTATAATATAGAGAATTAGAGTTATTTCCCTTACACTTTGTTGCTGACAGTTGGAACCTCCTCAGTGTGTCGTAAATGCTCCCAGCAGTGCGAGTCATGTGAAGGTACCTCCTCCCACTGTCTGAAGTGTGTCGCTGCCATGGTGCTTAAAAACAACAAATGTGTGCTGCCACCTACACTCTGTCCTGAAGGTAGGTTATCTCCCTCGCTTCCTCATTAGAAGAAGGTCATGTATATTAAAAACAAAATTGTTAGGGACACATTTCCACGCAAGTTTTAAGAAGTCTTGAATGTGTTCCTTACATATTGAGAATGATTTTAATGAATAAATTTGAATTTCAAATATTACGGATAATTAGTATTAGTGAGGTAAGCCTGTCATTGAAATCTAGATATCAAGACACCTCAGAAGAAATGTGTTACGAAAGCAAGGATATTAATTCAAGTTATACGCTGATGGGATTCCCATCAATACATGATCAAACTCCAAACATGGATTATTTCAGAAATTTACAATATTTCTATCTGTTCAGAGCTATTAATCAATTCAGTTTTAAATCAATGAAATTTGAAAAATGTTACAGAAAAATATTGCTTTAAAACATTATTTTTAACAGATTTATATCTAATTTTTTCAAGATCCAAACTATTAATGACAGGTGTCTAATATATAGTTGCAGTTCTGTTTCGTTTACATGTACAACTAACTTTAGTTATAACGACCGTATTAGGACACCATATCGTGCATAACTCTTACATCAGAAATCAGAAAATCCAGAAATACCAGGTAGTGTAAGCATGACCATCTATTTAATATCTACATAATTCTCTCATCAAATAGCATGACAAATGGGAGACAATTCTAACTAGTACAAAACCTCTTAACTCCTCGGTAAATGTTCTCTGGTCAGTACTTTTTCCTGAATCTGAAGATTTCTTCCTCATGGTCTTAGCTGTGTAAACTATGAAAAAAAAGTAAAGCTATACTGACTAACATGTTTTTTTTCCTTGCAAGTAAATTTTGCTCGTTGTTGGAGTATGAGGATATTGGGTTAATGAAATGTATTTATGAGGGTCATCTACAAATGTGTATAGATTATTACAAAAAATTGCAAATATAATGAAAACATTGAATATCATTTCAATTTTTTCTGTGAGCATACATTTACTCATGATATTGAAATTAAAAATATTTCAATCGTCGGTAATCAATTCAGAATTCAGTTCACATAGACAGAATCACATTGACCTCCCTCTCCCCGTCTCTATCTTCTATCTGATCCAAGTGACAGAGTAATTTAAAAGTTGTTGTCAAGGTAAACAATTGGTTGCTAAGATGTGGTGTGTTTCAGGTTTGTACAAGAACAGGATGGGACACTGTCAGTCATGTGACCCAGGTTGTCGTATCTGTGACAGTCCAGGGCAATGTGTCTACTGCAAAAACAACTTCAGGTATGTTTACTTATCACAAAGTAAATGTTAACTTATCAAAAAGTAGATTAAGTTACAATAAAATATGTTACCTACCACAAAATATGTAAACTACCACAAAATATGAAACTACTTCAAAATATTTGTAACTTACTACAAAATGAGTGACTTAAGTAGGTTTACTGACCACAAAGAATGAAACCCACTGTCAAGTATGTTAACCTACTGCTAAAAATACTTTTTAAATGTATTACGCTAAAACGGAGGCAAAACAAATAAAGAGCTGAGTAATATCAAAGTTTACTTTCTACACAAACAATGTACATATTAAACATGTCACAACATTTATAGACCTACTGGTCCGTTTGTCAAGTCTAATATGTACATTGTTTGTGTAGAAAGTAAAATTTTGATATTAGTTATTTTCCCAAACTGATTAATCTTATTGAAGATGTAAGAGCTGAGTGAGTACAGGGTAATGGATTTTAACTTGACCCAGAGAATCCTTGTATAAACGGTATTTAACAGCTTTAACAGCAGAGTACAACCCAGTGTAGCTAAGTGTGGAAATGGAATAAAAGGTAATAATGATCAACATTAGGTTTTGGCCTATTAGGAATGGGGTAAATATTCAATGACCTGTCTTACTAAATTTTTGCCTCTCCTTAGCTTATATTGATTTTGCTCTCATAATACATGTACAAGTATCATTCTCAACATGATATGAAAAAGAGTAGATAAGCTCTGGTGTTGTAAAATAATTTGATAAATAATAAAGCCGTTTACATTATATTGCTTTGCACATCCCTTGTAGCTATATCCAGAATGGTAGGTGTGTCACCTCCTGTGAGAAAGGATACCTGCCACATGTGCTGCAGATTGCGAGCCACCGGGAGTGTCGCAAATGTAACCAAGGTAACGTACAAGAATCACACTTTTATCCAAACATCATCTAGTTAAACATATTTATCGAGGTCTAGGTAGATAAGTTACATGATATACTATTAAATCTTTCTATTGAGGAAAAACATATCCATGATATCCTATTAAATCTTTCTATTGAGGAAAAACATATCCTATCTTACCACTAAATGAGGTAAAATCTATACTAGGTTTATTTTTATGCGACCCTGTATTAATTATGCAGAACATCATTTCCATCCGTTCACTTTCTCTTTAAAATCTACCTAATGGGGTTAGACTTGGGTGTGGACTTTGAGAATGGGCTTAAATTGTGAGTGTGGTTTCAATACTGATCATGGGTTACCCCTGGGACGATTTCCAGGTCTTGGTTGGTATGTAGGTTCCAGGTCATGGTTGGTATGTAGGGTCCAGGTCCTGGTTGGTATGTAGGTTCCAGGTCCTGGTTGGTATGTAGGGTCCAGTCCTGGATGGTATGTAGGGTCCAGGTCCTGGTTGGTATGTAGGGTCCAGGTCCTGGTTGGTATGTAGGTTCCAGGTCCTGGTTGGTATGTAGGTTCCAGGTCCTGGTTGGTATTGCCGAAACAGTGTCCGCTCGATATCTCGAGTAATTATTAACGGATTAACCTCAAACTTCACAACAAGGTTAATTACCATGAAAGCTCGGACAAGTTCGATATCCGCCATTATCCGAACATAATTTGTGGAGTTATGCCCCTTTATGTACTTGCCGAAACAGTGTCCGCTCGATATCTCAAGTAATTATTAACGGATTAACTTCAAACTTCACAAAAAGGTTAATCATACAAACAACTGCTCATTCAATGTGTGACGGGCGTATTATATACCGCTCGCGGTAACCTTGTTTTTTTTTATTATTTTCACGATAAAATCAGCTGTGCAGTGCCCTAAAATGAAATGCGCGCGGTCCCTGAGAACCAAGTAATCAAATTTTGTTTGGCCTAACTAGATGAACTGTTTGTTTCCTGCTTTATGGATGGAATTTGTGTAACTTGTCATTGTTGATATGTATTGTAGGTGTGTGTAACAGCTGTGCCAACGGCTTCAGGATGTCCAACAGTGTTTGTTTCCAGGAGAGCGCCTGTAGTACCAACAACTTCTATGACTGGGTTGCTATGGTAAGAAAATTTGTAGGTTGCTATGGTAGGAAAAATTGATAGTTGCTATGGTATGAAAAAATTGTTAGTTGCTATGGTATACAAAATTTGTAAGTTGCTATGGAAGACAAAATTTGTTGGTTGCTATGGTATACAAAATGTGTAAGTTGCTTTGGTAGGGAACATTTTTCAGTTGCTATGGTAGGCAAAATTTGTTAGTTGCTATGGTAGGCAAAATTTGTTAGTTGCTATGGTAGGCAAAATTTGTTAGTTGCTATGGTAGGCAAAATTTGATGACTGAATACCACTTCTTGTCATGAAGAGGAGAAGGACTACTTTACTTGTGAATGACTCTGATCTGAAGTCGAGTCTCTGTTGTATATTGATAAAACCATAACACTGTATGTGATGGAAACTAGCTAATGGAAACATCAGTCAAATTTACTTACCATATAGTCAGAAAAACAAAGTTTCAAAGAAACATTAAAAGAAATTAAAAATTGATATAAAACAGTGTGACAATAAAAGAAAACTTAGATTAAAGAGATAAGCGTAATGTATATGATTTAGTTTACGTTAAGCCATCATCTTGTAGGGAAAAGTCTCCTCAATCATTGTCAGGCTACTTCAACACTAGCAGATTGTTCCAGGTGTTAAACCTGTTGTCAGTTTTAGAATCCTGTACATTTTATTGTGTATACAGCTATATGTTATATTGTATAACTCATTTTATGACTGCCACACTGACATAATGATAGCTTCACTGTCAGTATACAGAATAAGATCAGTATCTGTAAGCGACTTTGTTTGTTTGTCCAGTCCTGTAGAGCCTGCCATCAGAACTGTAACACCTGTCATGGACCGGAGGCGACGGACTGTAACTCGTGTCGCAGTCCGCTGATGTTCCACCCCTACTTACAAGCCTGTCTGTCCTGTTGTGTCGGCTCCAGCCAGGATACGACCAGCTGTTGTAAATGTGACATCAGTAAAGGTAGGACATTTACTGGTACCCTTTTATTTACAGGTACTGTTTTTTTACCGGTACCGTTTTATTTACCGGTACTGTTTTAATTACCCGTACCATTTTATTACAAGGGCTATCTCATACAAATGATATAGATCCTGTCTTGACCGGGGCTTGATTTGTTTATCCATCATGAAACCTATTTAATCATGACTGACAATCAGAACATTTTGCTTTTCAATTATGAAATTTCCATTTCTTTCCTTTTGCTATTTTCATCTTGAAGTATATTAAATCTTAGTCTTTAATGCTGGGAACACTTTTCCGAGTCTTTATTGCTGGTAACATACTGTCTTCATTACCACAGTTCCAGGTTTTGTAAGATGGAGTTTGAGGTAGAAGATAAAAATGAAGTTAATGCTGTTCGGGAGTTCCATAGAAACACCTAGACAACAACCTCATTACAACATACACATATTGTGTAAGCACCAAATTTGGCGCATGATTGTACTATTTTATCAATGATATACTGTCTCTGTTTTCTTTCACAATTTGTTTTTTTTTATCCTTTATGCATTTTCTTGTACACTTGATTTGCAGAGACCGTGTTTAACTTTAAAAAGATTTCTTAGCAATTTTATTTGCACACCTTTACTTTCTTATTTCAGGCAAATGCATTGTCGGTGCCTCTAAAAACCAGAAAGGTGAGAAAGGATTTGGGGATGCTACAGTCATACTGACTGTGGTTGTCGTGGTGATCGCTCTAGTCATCATTCTTTTGGCTGCTGTAATATTCTTTATGCTCAGAAACAATCAGACAACTTTAAATAAAATACAGACTGAAAAGCTATCATCAGTGAAATACGAAAGGCTAGCTCAAAATGACATTTAACAGTTGATATCTTATTAGAATTATAGTTTTTTATATCAACTTCACATGGATGCTAGATTCAAAATGGTGTTTTTAAAAAATGTCTTTCCTTTGCATCTTATTATTTTATTATTTCAATTTAAATATAAAAATTATTATAAGGTAACGTTTCATGTTTATATGTGAAACAGAAAAAGAAAAAAAACATAATTTGCTAATTATTTTTTTTGTAAATTGATATTTTCTGTACTTGTCTTAGCACAATTTATGGTCTAATAGACCCTAATGGTTAGAGAATGTTTTAGATATGTGAAATTATCTTAAGATACCAAAGGTATTTGTTTGCATGATTTAAAAGAAAATAATTGTGATATGTACAAAAGGAATTATTATCAGAACTATTTGGAAGAATTAGGGTTTATTGATATGTTACACAGCCTCAGCTGATGATTTGTCGTCACGTTTACATGACCGTGGTGTGCTTGTCCGAGGTTTAGGGTCGTATTATACAACTGTGTACTGATAACATAGTATTACCAGTTATCTCCCCTGTCCATGTGCTTTTCAAAATTCCAATGTTAGTAGTATAAAATGAATCAGCTGGGAATCTTCAAATAATTGAACTTGTTCTTTTTCCCACAGACATTTAGATTATTAAGACAGTAATATATATTTTTTTTAAAGTTTGGCATTTTTCATAAAATTGACATTATTCTGTTACATGATATTAAATTTAAATTATAAAGAAGTGTTGTCAGATTTTTATTGTTCTATGCACTGTAGAATAGCTGAGTTAAAATCAAAATTTACTTGGCTAATCAACTGCATGTTCAGAGAGGTCCCGGTCTGTATCAGATACACAGTTGTATGTGGAAAGTTTGGAATAACCCGTTTATCACAGGGGCAAGGCAGGATCTATGTCTGGGAAGGATGTGGGATTACCCGACGGTACTCCTACAACCACGCCAATAATTATCCATGTGTCTTGTTTCTGTGCTGCTAACAATCCATGTATAACCAACAAAATTGAGGGAATAGTAGGATTTTGATGGTATCATAGATATATTGTAGATACTGTGAAACCTGCCTCGGCCGCTACCTTATTATCAGACACGGATCTGTTTTCATTTTTAATATGCTTATTCCTTTGACTAATGAACCAGTGTTTTACTTGCAAAGGTATCTTTAAGGCAGATGTCACTGTGTTTACAATAGTATATTAATAATATAAATTGTGTGACCATATTGAGCCACGAACTTACGTGCCAATATTAAGATTATTAAACAGTATTTTTTTTTTGTGCACACACATGCTTGTCCATGTGTGTATTTCCAGGTCAGAAAGATGAATGAAAAGTTGTTGTGATTTTATGACATAGCCTTATGAATGAATGCCTATTAAAACATTACCTGTAAACATTACCTGTAAATACGGACATTACGAGAGGATGAACTTCGACACAAATTGTGTGATACATGCCCTGCCTTACGTAGACCACTTGCCCTTTGCCTGACTTCATCATGAACTACCTGTACATATTTGCTCACACATCCTCATAATTACATTTCACATCAAATATTATATTCCTATTTGACCAAGTGCATATTCCTGCACTCAAAAGATTCACAAGTTCGGAGCAAGATCATCGCCTATTGAAGAAGAGACTTTCCATTAAATATAAGTTTGTATACATATTTCTTCATAATTTTATTCAAGTTTATTGTATGAACAATTACGTTATCTAGTCTGTGTGAGAATATTGATCTTCTAGTTGTGATCAGAGGTATGGGTACTGTTATTGTTTGTATGTTGTGATCAGAGGTATGGGTTGACGTACCGACATATTGCTATAATAATATTGTTGATCTTATTTTGTCCGTAACATTAGCTTATTGACCGTTGTTGAGTGTTCATGTGTAACACTTAATTATTTTCATGTTTATTTTTAATCATCATGCTTTAGAATTGTTTAGGTTTTCACAGCTAGCATAACACCAATGTGTGGAGTCCTTGTTATAGGGGGCCTGCATGTTTACTGTTTTATCATGTTTGATTTTTTATGAAGATTTCAGAAAATCAAGCTGCGGGCACAGACTAACTGAAGACCATGCACAGATGTTTTTTGAGTATAATAAAACAGGATTTTTTGTTTATTAAGGCACAGAACAAAGTGAATTCAACGTGAGGTTAGGGATATCTTTAAAAATCTCAGATACAGCAGATAAGTATCGGTTGAAAAAAATAATTTAATGGTATGTTATCGGAGAATAAGCTGAGGAATGTTATTTTATTTAACAATGATCATGAGATTTTGATTCCCCTACGTTACTCCGTCGTCTGCTATTTTTGATCGTCTGTACATAAGTCGGTTTTATCGTCCTGTGATGTTTGACATTGTTGTATTATTTACGCTGGACACAGGACCTTATGTACGTATATGTGAACTCTGTAGGCCTCTCATTGCCTGTGGACACTTGTTGACCAGGATATGTGACCACCATCATTTCCATGGTCCATAACATTTGGATGTGCCATACTTATACACATAAAACACTTTATTTTTTGTGCAAATATATGTAGAATATTATCATTTTCGTAATTTTCAGGTGAAATTTTGATCTTGTACTCATGTAAAATTGTAGTACCCAGAGGGACAAGGTACAATGGAGGGACAGTAAGATCTTTGTACAAAGTACATGTTTAAGTAACTCTACGACAGTACTACCGATATATTGTATGTTGTCATTCCTAAAACAATTACACATTGGTAACTTTCATTGAACATTTTTGTTATATTGTTCTCCTGATAATTAGATGGTTTTGATGAGTGCAAGATTAAATAATGAATGCTTAGTACTTCTATTATGAATTAATTTATCAGCTCATCAACACCCTCCTAGCTACCTACCCCCACATTATTTGAGAGATCTACAGAGTGATAGTCGGTACAGATAGAAGTATTTATGATTATAACAGCTTTTGGTAGCTGTACTACCTAACAGCTTGATGGTGCCCAGACCTGTGGTGGTGGTGGATACTGTAATCATTTCATCTCCTTGTCCTTAGTATTATCTGCATGTGGATGTGCTGTTGATTTATTTCTGTAGCATATAAGTGTTTCCTCGGTTATGTAGTTAGTGTTGGACCTGGAGTTGTCATCGCAGATTCTGATGGATTCCTCCTCAAAATTTACTTCTGCAGTAGCCTTAGGAAGTTTTGCCTATTTTTCAATGTTCAATATAACATTGAATAGGATAGCATGTTGAAGGAGGTTCTGTCAATGTGAATTGTCTCATTGTTCTAACAGAGTGTATCCAAATGGAAATATTTAAAACTGTTTGACATCTTTGTAGTATGATGTTTTAATTTTATAGATTAACTTGTGTAATGATAAACTTTATTTTATCAGAGCTTCGGGCCATGACCTAATAAAGAGTTTCTGATTAGACCAGCATTATCTGACATTTTCCTTAAGAACAGTAAGCATTGATAATTTTTATTTGCAGTCTTGATCTTGAACGTTGTTCTCCTTGTCAATTACAGAGCGGAAAAAATGGCTGGTAAAATGGCTCAACTCCAATAGTTGGTGAGCGAAGTACAGAATCTGAGTTTGTATATTTTGTGGGATCTTTCACCGTATATCCATGCAGTGCATCAATATGTTATTCATAGTGGTACATAAGTAGTAACATGTCCCAGGTTTGTGAAACCTGAGGTTGGCATTGACCTCTGACCCTTTCATTTGAATAAAATAAGGTACAAAGGTCTGCTAGTGGCATGACCTTTGACCCTGAGGTACAATAGCTTGACCTTGAGGCATGCCTATATATCGGGGTAATGAAAGGGTTATAGGTTATTTGGTGCATGATTACGGTTGCTGGTGCAACCACACTGGGCAATTAAATACTAGGGTTAATCAATGATTACATTGTGTGGGTTATTTAAACAAACATTGGAATTCCATTATTTTTCAAAAAAAAAAAAGAAAAAAATCCTTCATTCTTGTTATTTCTATTATTAGATAGAACATATTTAAAAAAAAAAAAAGACAAATTGTAGGAGAGGTGCACGAAGAACAAATGCTTTATATGTTTGCATGACATCAAAGAAGTCGGATACGGAAACAAATATTACTTTGGAAAGTGCCTTGTTAAGGATCGGCCAATTTTTCAATAATCTGTTATAAATCAAATAAAAAATAAATGCTTTCAGTTATAAAAGACAATTCTTAATGGATTACTGTGTTCTAGTTCCGTGTGCATGGGTTTGTTGATGGTTGAGCCGAGATACTATTGTAGTTGAATACTAACATATAAACAAAGGTCAGTGTGGAACCAAACTGACCAAGTAACATTAACTCGTGTTTAATTGTATGCCAAGCTTTCCAGAAAACTAGGATGGACAGCCACTTTGATCTCTGTCATGTCAAAGTTTGTGGTCTGTGTCATGCACATGCTTTAATCTGTGGCCATAATGTTTCTCTGTTAATTATCTGTGTGTTGTTTTCTATAGCTTGACTATCCAAAGATATCAAATGATACACATGTAGGAGCAGTTCTCTTTAGATAAGTTACGGTACATAGGAGTGACAAAATGAAGACGAAGGAACACTTTTGAATCTCTATGATAATCACAACACTGACTATACATTTATCTACCAGTAATTTTGTGCAGTAAGTTGTTGCTGCCTGAGATATCCTATGTTACAGGATGTATGATCATTGTTATGAGAAATCCTATGTTGTTTTATGTGACCTCATCATCCTTTAAAGATGTTTCACAGTTTGAATGTGTCATTTAAACTTCTGTTTTTACGTATAATTTGAGTTCTGATTTATCTATCATACTGATTGGATCCCGTATTGTGTGATTTCATACCTATTCACTGTGATATAGATAATAGCATGATACACTGATATAGCACACAGTACAGTGTACAGTAATCACAGTACAGTGTACAGTAATCATAGTACAGTGTACAGTAATGATTGGGATCCTTCACCTGTAGCTGGATAGGTCCCAATTATTTCTGATAATTTGAATTGACTGAGCTCCATGAATAATACCCAGTCACACAAACTTTATGTTAATTCATAAAACTCTGATCTCAATATAAATTTCACAATTTTAATTTTTGAATATATTGTTTTCAATTCACCAAATGTTTATGTCTTTAAGTCTGACTTTTTTTTGGGGGGAAGGGATGTATGACCTCTAGTCCTATTTTAAAATTGTTTGGGTCTGGTGTGACATGGGAATGAGGAACTGTGTGTATTACACTGTTGTTATAGCATTATACATGTGTAGCGACTAGAACAAATGCATGCTGCCTGTTCTATGACTGTCTATGAATGATTAAACTACTTAAATTTCAATATTTGACAAGTGTGTATAGGGGAGCATCTGAAATTCAATATGTAGAACTTTCTTTTTCAAAAATGGGGTACATGTATATTGAAATAAAGAAAGTGATGTTTAGGTATGAAATAATTTTAAAGTATTGATTTTATCACAGAGACAGTCCTTATCAAATCATGGGCTTTTTTTTAACTATTCTTCGTTACTGATCTAATTTTGTTTCTTGTTAATAGAAATGTGTTTGCAAAGCAAACATTAATAAATCAGTAAAAGGCCATATCTAACTTGGTGTTTACATACGCAAATGATACAGGAAGCCAAAGAAATTGGAGCAAACATTTTACCAAGTTAGGTCTTTGTAAATATTGTCAGGAAAATTTCTATTCAAAATGATTTGCTTTTGTTTGAATGCTACATGTACCATACTGTGTTATATTGTGAAAGTTGTGTGTCAGTGTAATTAAAATGATTATTTATGGTTCGAATCTCATCCTGTTCATTTAAAAGTTTCATACTTGTGACCTTGACCTCCTTCAGTTTATATTATATATAGACTTGAATCATTACCATTAATATCATAGTATTATAATTTAAGCAGAGTTAAACCCTGTGGGTGTTCTTCAGCAGTACTTTCGATGAGAGTAGTTAAGTCAGCCTCGTCTAGAATAACTTTTGTCATTTTTACACCATCAAACAAAAGGAGTGTGAAAAATAATCGAGAAATGGTGTTCTCGACACAAGGACAGTAACATTACTGTCAAAAACTCTTGCCCAAGAGCCGAATATGCATATATTTGTACCATTGTAAGGAAAATGTAAAATGATGAATTTCTGTTTTCCACATATACCTGTTGATATGTTGATATAGATTAGCATCTAGGAGGCCACCTGGGTCGTTACAAAATATCAATATCATCTTGTCTACAAACAAAATGTTTGTTGTATACCTGGAAATATTCCAGGTGTGTTTCCAAACCTCATTTACATGTTCTGTTCTGTAATGTCGTTACATATTGAGGACGTATCCCCCTAAGGTGGGCACAACCTATAAAACATTCTACTTTCATCATTGGGTACAACATATATACATTGTAGTTAAATGTCTGCTTAAATTTGACTCACCTGAATGTGTAATTTACCTGTAATTAAGGTTTGAGGCCTCTACAACCCGTCACATGCCCGTTACCAGTGAAATGTATCATATCAATATTTTCATTTGTATTTATCTTTTAACTTTTAATGTAAGACCAATTGCTGTGGCCTGTATTTGTTTTTTATGATCAGAATCAGCCAGAAGCATGATTATTTGTGATAGGTTGAAGGAATTCTTGATTGAATTGTTTTCCTATAACTGGTTATTTCCAAAGCTTGTACATGTTTGAGATCTTATTTCCAAATTCTTATTGATTGTATTCAGTCAAAAATAGAGCTTTAGCATTTTTTGGTGTGCTGCAAATTTTGCAGACTAATTCTTTGTTTATTTATGTACTAGGTTCAGATTTAAATATGATGTATGTGAAACTTAATGCAAAGATTTAAGATAAGGCTATGAAAAAGCTAGAAATTAGAAAAATAAATCATTTATTTGTGCACTGAAGAATGGTTCAATATTCAGCCAGACTGAATCTCACCCATGTCTGCCAAACAATTATCAATTTAAAGAAATCGGCCTATCCTTGAGTAATTATATTGGGTGTGCCGAGAACAGCCACCATTATCACTGCTAAACTTCGGTAGTGTGATAGTTGACATGATAAAAGAAGTATATATGTTGTAACAACATTTCACTACTCTCCAGACTCTGTCCAGGAATACCGTAGAAACTGTAACGATGAACATCCTGTTTAGAGAGTGTGTGGTCTATCAACACAGGGTAGGGGATCACTAGAGGATAATGAGGTGGATCAGAGGTTAATTTAGGGGAAGTAACCCAAGTTGACAAAAAAACAATTCCAGTTATTAAAGTCATGGACCTATGCTGTATATCACTAAACATTTGACTTTATCATACAAAAACTTTGGTACATCAATGGCATCAAATCTAAGTTCAACGATCCCTGATAAAGCCATGGTTCAGTGATCACAGATAGAGTCGTGGTTCAGTGATCACAGATAAAGCCATGGTTCAGTGATCACAGATAGAGTCGTGGTTCACTAATCACAGATAGAGTCGTGGTTCAGTGATCACAGATAGAATTTTGGTTCAGTGATCACATAAAAAGTTTTGGTTCTATGATCACAGAAAAGGCTTGGTTCACTAATCACAGATAAAGGTTTGGTTCAGTGATTACTGATAAAGTTTTGGTTCAGTGATTACAGATTAAGTTTTGGTTCAGTGATCACTGATAAAGACTTGGTTCATTGATTACAGATTAAGGTTTGGTTCAGTGATCACAGATACAAGTCTTTATCAGTGATCACATAAAAAGTTTTGGTTCTATGATCACAGAAAAGACTTGGTTCAGTGATCACTGATAAAGACTTGGTTTAGTGATTACAGATAAAGGTTTGGTTCAGTGATCACAGATACAAGTCTTTATCAGTGATCACATAAAAAGTTTTGGTTCTATGATCACAGAAAAGGCTTGGTTCAGTGATCACTGATAAAGACTTGGTTTAGTGATTACAGATAGTCGTGGTAACTGCTGTTTCTTTTTTTTCTGATCATACTTTTGATTATATAACACACTTGAATTTGTATAAGATGCAATTTTCAATAAAATCTTTGTGAAGTGAAGTTACATAATACACTGATGATGGGACCATTCAAGAAGTGCAATTGTAGGACTACACATTTGATATGTCATGCTGTGTCAGTCTCTTAGCAACTCTACTTAAGATAATGGGGGTTAACCATCAGCTGGAATTGCTGTGAGAAATGGAATCAGCATATTTTTATGATCCATTTAGTCTCAATAGAAGGTTCACAATCTCGTGTATTTTCTGATGGTTTCCATGTCAATTTAGGTGAAATTGATTTGTGGATGTCAAATTAACGCCATTTTAGTCTGTGATGCTACAAAGGTGGTCTTTGTTTTTAAATATATAATTTTACATGTATTTTGATGTGTCTATATGTTAATGTGATTTTTTTATGATATGAATGAAATTGCGATATTTTCTCAGAATCGCATGGAGACTCTATATTGATGTGTAAGATAAAGAAATTGTTGAACAATTTTATGATTTTATTCATTATTCTGATGAGAAAAAAATATTGTAGAAAATATATTTTTGCAATATCACTGTAATCACATGTATTAAGTAATATTTATGTACCATGGAAATGAATAATATTATTGTTTGCACAAAAACTGTTGTCTGTTGTTTGTCAGAATTTTCGAGGATTAAAATTCACAAAAGAAAATTATCTTACTTAATTACATCAATGTGTCTTGTAATCATGAGGTACTGTATACCCACAAACTTTCGCCCAGTCCAAATTTTGCCTGTTACTGGTACAATCCATTTCTGCTCAGAGTAAGTTTTGGTGTTATCTGTACAATCCATTTCTGCTCAGAGTAAGTTTTGACATTACTGGTACAATCCATTTCTGCTCATAGTTAATTTTGCTTGTTCCTGGTACAATCCATTTCTGCTCATAGTTAATTTTGACATCACTGGTACAATCCATTTCTGCTCGGAGTTAATTTTGACATTACTGGTATAATCCATTTCTGCTCGAGTTAATTTTGGCGTAACTGGTACAATCCATTTCTGCTCCGAGTTCATTTTGACGCCACTGGTACAATCTATATCTGCTCGGAGTTTATTTTGACACTACTGGTACAATCCGTTTCTGCTCGAGTTAATTATGATGTTACTGGTACAATCCATTTCTGCTCAGAGTAAGTTGTGGCATTATTTGTACAATCCATTTCTGTTCGGAGTTAATTTTGACATGATTGGTACAATCCATTTCTGCTCCGATTTTATTTTGACACTACTGGTACAATCCGTTTCTGCTCGAGTTAATTATGATGTTACTGGTACAATCCATTTCTGCGCAGAGTAAGTTTTGGCATTATTTGTACAATCCATTTCTGTTCGGAGTAAGTTTTGACATTACTGGTACAATCCATTTCTGCTCAGAGTAAGTTTTGGTGTTATAGGTACAATCCATTTCTGCTCAGAGTAAGTTTTGACATTACTGGTACAATTCATTTCTGCTCAGAGTTAATTTGAGTAAGTTTTGGTGTTATAGGTACAATCCATTTCTGCTCAGAGTAAGTTTTGACATTACTGGTACAATTCATTTCTGCTCAGAGTTAATTTGACATTACTGGTACAATCCATTTCTGCTCAAGAGTAAGTTTTGACATTACTGGTACAATCCATTTCTGCTCAAGAGTAAGTTTTGACATTACTGGTACAATCCATTTCTGCTCAGAGTAAGTTTTGGTGTTATAGGTACAATCCATTTCTGCTCAGAGTAAGTTTTGACATTACTGGTACAATTCATTTCTGCTCAGAGTTAATTTGAGTAAGTTTTGGTGTTATAGGTACAATCCATTTCTGCTCAGAGTAAGTTTTGACATTACTGGTACAATTCATTTCTGCTCAGAGTTAATTTGACATTACTGGTACAATCCATTTCTGCTCAAGAGTAAGTTTTGACATTACTGGTACAATCCATTTCTGCTCAAGAGTAAGTTTTGACATTACTGGTACAATCCATTTCTGCTCAGAGTAAGTTTTGGTGTTATAGGTACAATCCATTTCTGCTCAGAGTAAGTTTTGACATTACTGGTACAATTCATTTCTGCTCAGAGTTAATTTGACATTACTGGTACAATCCATTTCTGCTCAAGAGTAAGTTTTGACATTACTGGTACAATCCATTTCTGCTCAAGAGTAAGTTTTGACATTACTGGTACAATCCATTTCTGCTCAGAGTAAGTTTTGGTGTTATAGGTACAATCCATTTCTGCTCAGAGTAAGTTTTGACATTACTGGTACAATTCATTTCTGCTCAGAGTTAATTTGACATTACTGGTACAATCCATTTCTGCTCAAGAGTAAGTTTTGACATTACTGGTACAATCCATTTCTGCTCAAGAGTAAGTTTTGACATTACTGGTACAATCCATTTCTGCTCAGAGTAAGTTTTGGTGTTATAGGTACAATCCATTTCTGCTCAGAGTAAGTTTTGACATTACTGGTACAATTCATTTCTGCTCAGAGTTAATTTGACATTACTGGTACAATCCATTTCTGCTCAAGAGTAAGTTTTGACATTACTGGTACAATCCATTTCTGCTCAAGAGTAAGTTTTGACATTACTGGTACAATCCATTTCTGCTCAGAGTAAGTTTTGGTGTTATAGGTACAATCCATTTCTGCTCAGAGTAAGTTTTGACATTACTGGTACAATTCATTTCTGCTCAGAGTTAATTTGACATTACTGGTACAATCCATTTCTGCTCAAGAGTAAGTTTTGACATTACTGGTACAATCCATTTCTGCTCAAGAGTAAGTTTTGACATTACTGGTACAATCCATTTCTGCTCAAGAGTAAGTTTTGACATTACTGGTACAATCCATTTCTGCTCAGAGTAAGTTTTGGTGTTATAGGTACAATCCATTTCTGCTCAGAGTAAGTTTTGACATTACTGGTACAATTCATTTCTGCTCAGAGTTAATTTGACATTACTGGTACAATCCATTTCTGCTCAAGAGTAAGTTTTGACATTACTGGTACAATCCATTTCTGCTCAAGAGTAAGTTTTGACATTACTGGTACAATCCATTTCTGCTCAAGAGTAAGTTTTGACATTACTGGTACAATCCATTTCTGCTCAAGAGTAAGTTTTGACATTACTGGTACAATCCATTTCTGCTCAAGAGTAAGTTTTGACATTACTGGTACAATCCATTTCTGCTCAAGAGTAAGTTTTGACATTACTGGTACAATCCATTTCTGCTCAAGAGTAAGTTTTGACATTACTGGTACAATCCATTTCTGCTCAAGAGTAAGTTTTGACATTACTGGTACAATCCATTTCTGCTCAAGAGTAAGTTTTGACATTACTGGTACAATCCATTTCTGCTCAAGAGTAAGTTTTGACATTACTGGTACAATCCATTTCTGCTCAAGAGTAAGTTTTGACATTACTGGTACAATCCATTTCTGCTCAAGAGTAAGTTTTGACATTACTGGTACAATCCATTTCTGCTCAAGAGTAAGTTTTGACATTACTGGTACAATCCATTTCTGCTCAAGAGTAAGTTTTGACATTACTGGTACAATCCATTTCTGCTCAAGAGTAAGTTTTGACATTACTGGTACAATCCATTTCTGCTCAAGAGTAAGTTTTGACATTACTGGTACAATCCATTTCTGCTCAGAGTAAGTTTTGACATTACTGGTACAATCTATTTCTGCTCCGAGTTAATTTTGACGTTACTGGTACAATCCATTTCTGCTCAAGAGTAAGTTTTGATGTTACTGGTACAATCCATTTCTGCTCCGAGTTAATTTTGACATTACTGGTACAATCCATTTCTGCTCAGAGTAAGTTTTGACATTACTGGTACAATCTATTTCTGCTCCGAGTTAATTTTGACGTTACTGGTACAATCCATTTCTGCTCAGAGAGTTAATTTTGCCCTGTATATGTTATTCCCATGTATAGTATCTTGTATACAAATATTGGCAACAGCTTAACTGTGACGACTATTTCCTGGTACATGTACTTGCAATTGACTCCTCACACCTTTAGGTGAAAATGAAGATCTTGCATAATGTAGATAATGGTACACCAGTGTGGGAAATAATGGACATAACATGACGTATCAACAAAGTATTTAGTGACGCATTGAGTGTGGGAACCAATTGGGTCTACATAAACACTCCATGACGTCATAGTGAAGTCTTGTGAATACCTGATCTAACTCTACAAGCTTTACCCAATACCAGGCTACATTTACTGCTCAATGTTTGATACAAACAATAGACTGCTGTACATGTGTATACCAGAAAACCTTCGAAGTTAATTACTGACATTAATTATATCATCATTGGGAGTGGCTTGTTTACCGATAGTCGATCTGAACCCCTAAATAAATAATCTGAGCACCTTGATTAGGTCCCCAAATAGCTGTTACAAATGCTCGGGTCCCTTTGCCTAAAACGTAAAATTAATCTGAACACCTTGATTTAGGTCCAAATAAAGCTGTTACAAATTATCAGGTCCCTTTTCCTAGAGCGTAAAAGTAATTCTTATCTGTATCAAATTCTCAGGTCCTGTGCTCTTTAACAATCACATCGTCCAGATTAAAAGAATCCATCCCTTCAGTGATGTGAGGTATGGATAAGGTTAATCAAACCCAAGGGATAAAACATTGAGCAGGAGACCCGAGGGTATTTTGCTCAATATTTTATCCCGAGGGTTTGAATAACCTTATCCTTACCTCACATCAGGGATGGATTCTATTTCTTGCTTATTGCTCTTGCATATGAAGCCCGGAGGGCAATTGTTAGTGACGTCAATGACCCTGACTGAACCTAAAACGGCATAAAATGACGTCACGAACAATATCGTGGTCTCGAAAGGTCACTATAATCATCCCGCCAGTCTGCGCGTGTAAGGATCTAGACCCGTAGGTTGGATAGACTTTTCCAGCACCGCCGGAAATGCGGATATCTCGGTCTAGTATGCAAGAATAAGCTTTCCTGTGATTTAAACTGCTGAGCTTTATATGGATGCAACGACTATGTGAATTATGTAGGAAAGTCAATTCCAGAAGTCAGTCATACAAATGTAATGATTTCGTTCATGTGGACGTAACCGTAGTCAAAGGATAATAATAATAATAATAATAATAATAATAATTCGAGGTTCTTATACAACGCTTTATCACAACCTAGTTCGTAGGTCGGCTCAAAGTGGTTCATAAATTAGTATCCGTGGTTATAGGGCCTTTGCAACCAGCCAATATCTTTCTCAACTCGACTGGAACAAGCGGAGTAAAGTATCTTGGTCAAAGATATAACACAGTGCCGTGCCGTGACTCGAACTCGCCACCCTTCGGTCATGAGCGCGGCGTCCTACCACTATAGACTACAACAGCCCACCCGAACACAATATTAAGTTGAAGACTCCATTAGGAACATTACACGGAAGATTTGAGGACCACGCGTTTTATGACTATGATATTTGAGAACGAAATATGCAGCAATGCGATGAGTATAGTATGAGTAAAAACGGGAAATAGGGGATGATATGATAGGAAAAAGGTGGAAAATAATTGCTCAGATTAACCCTGTATTAATTGATTGTAACCCGTTAAGCACATCATGAACGCCAATGTAAACGACAGGTATATATTGAAAAAGAAGAAAAACTCATTCAAATCTCCGAGAACTGATAATAGAATTTTAAGTACAGGAGGAAATTAATGCATTTTCTTCATCTGACAACTCGTCATCGTTAAACAGCAGTAATATACTTGAAATTGTCTCAGTGACGACACGGTGTTGTGAACAAATGCGGCATTGTAGCAAATAATGTTCGTTTGTAAGGGACTGTTAATAAATTTTCTACGATACAAGTAAAATGTTAGGGAACTGCACTCCATTCTATGTCTAGCTTGGTGAATCTGACCCAGCCTTCTACCGATAAAGTAGAAAGGTGGGACTTTGTGGGATGGTTCATACAGGTAATTTTTTAATCTAGATGTGGAGGGGTCACCTTTTATTGAGTCTGGCAAGTAGTTCCAACGATCAATTACGGAAGGCAGGAAAAACTTTCCTCTTACCCTTCTTTGTAATAAAATCATGGAAACTGGCTCAATCCCATTGTCTTGGAAAGCTGCAAACATTAATGTATTTATAAATGCAACGGTGAGAAAAATGATGTTTCTAGTTATCGTCCTATTTCAGATACCTCTTGCTTTAGCAAAATATTGTAATAGAAAAAGTAATTTTTGAATATCTATATAACTATTTGCGAGAATGTGAAATCATTACTAAGAACTAGTAAGGTTTTATTCCAGGAGATTCAACTGTGAATCAACTTCTTTTGATATATCATACGATTATGGATTCCCTTGATAAAGGACGAGAAATCCACTCTGTATTCTGTGACATAAGTAAAGCCTTCGATAGAGTGTGGCATGAAGGGTTATTATACAAACTAGACTCCTATGGTATTAAAGGAAACTTGCTAAGTTGGTTTAAAAATTACTTGTCAGAAAGAAAACAACGTCTTTTAACCGAGGGTATTTTCTCAACTTATCAATCTGTAAACGCTGGAGTTCCACAGGGATCTGTTTTAGGTCCCTTTTTATTTCTTTTGTATATTAATGATATAGCCGATATTGAAACTAGTGGCATAAAATTGTTTGCTGATGAAGCATCCTTAAGTAAAATAATTGAAAATAACAATATTGAAATAGCTAGTAAAAGTTCAGGAAATCTTTCAAATATTAGTACTTGGGGTAAAAAGTTGGATATTTATTTCAACCCTTCAAAAACTGTATCAATGATATTTACTAGGAAAAGAGACACGCAACATCCAGATATATATTTTAACATTAGCCCAGTTCAACAATAGCCCAGTTCAACAATAGCCCAGTTCAATCCCTACTCACAAACATCTAGGTGTTATTTTATCTGAAGATGGTAAATGGATTCCCCATGTAAATTATATGTATGAAAAGGCGTTTAAAAGGGTAAATATATTAAAATCACTTAAAAAACGAGTCTCAAGAAAAACTCTTTTTAAGATATATAAAACATATATTTTGCCTATATTGGATTATGCAGACGTCTTGTGGGACAATTTCACGGAACAATCTAAACAACTGCTTGAGTCTGTTCATTTAGAAGCTGCTAGAGTCATATCAGGATTGCGCAGAGGTACCTCTCATCATAAATTATACAAAGAACTTGTCTGGGAATCTCTCTCAGATAGACGACAAAAACATAAATTAATATTAATGTTTAAGATACTTCATGGCATGGCCCCGCAACATCTTAAAGATATAGTGCAACCGTTTATATATCACATTGAAAAATTAATGAAAGAAATCCATTAAGGACGACTAGATATTTCAACACTCCAATATGTAGAACAGTAAGCTACAGTATTCTACTAGCTTTTTTCCCCAAGTAGATTTAGGGAATTCAACTCATTCGCTCTCAATTTTGATTTATCCAATGTAAACTCTCTATCACAATTTAAAGCTCTACTCTTCAAAAATAATGTAACTGTCTCTGCTACAACAAAAACGTTTGCAAATGATGGCAGTCGAAATACAAATAAAAGTATGTGTCAACTTAGAAATGAAGCCAGCAATTTGAACTCTGACCTTTTTCTTGACTATTTAAAAGATTCTCCAATATGCACATGCAACCTTGGTGAAGAAACTGCGGAACATTTTTTTTATCTGTCCTCTATCAGCTATTCAACCATTCTCGATTGACACTTAGAAATCAGCTGATTAACCAAAATATAACCCATGACCGAAACCAATGCATTTGTACTACAATGTATATCAGAGTACATTATCAACACTAAAAGATTTGTTTAATCATAACTATACCTTGTACGGTGGGGACTAGTCCCGAATTATTCTGACGTTTTATCAACTTTTTTATATCGGTCTGTCGTCGATTAATGACGTTAATCGACGACAGACTGATATAAAAAAGTCAATAAAACGTCAGAATAATTCGGACTTGGTAGGGACATGGAGACACACTATATGAATTGTTTATGTTTTCTTAATGATTTCAATGACTGTACATATACCATACCGAAGTTGTAAGGAGAAGGCTTATATAGACTTTGCCTGATGCCCTATCCCTTTGCATATTTTTTGCAATAACATTTGTTGAAATGAAAGAATTCCTGTATAGACTAGTACGACATCAGATAGGACGAAAAACGTTGCCTTCACGGGTATTGTAGTCGTTACGCCGAGGGAGAATTTCTTCTAGGTATTTCGGGACGAGACCATGGACCATTTTATGAAAGTGGATTACCTTGTGATGTTTACGCATTTGCTCGAGAGGAAGCAAGCCCGTTTCAAGGTAAAGTTTAACTCTACTAGTGAGCCGAGTACCACCAATTTCTACACGTACGTGCTACTTCCAGTTGGAGGTCTTCTAATCAGTCGGACAGTCCCAAATAATATCTCCATACTTCAATATGGGCCGAATAAGAGTGAACTGCAAAGTTTGAAGACACCTGCGATCTAAGGTAAACTTAAATTTCTGTAAAATATTAATTTTCGTGATATCTTTGATTTTAAATAGTTAATGTGTTCGATCCAACAGCCATTTCCAGACAGAAGTAAACCAAGATGTGTATGTGACTTAACTTCAGTAATGGCTATATTATTCATGCTTAGAGGAGGAGGATGACGGGTAATAGTTTTCCTACTTATCAGTACGGTTTCTGTTTTCAGGATTACAATTTATCAACCATCTCTCATCCTCGGTATCCAGGGGTTACGCTCACTTTCGATCTATGCACCCCTGAAATTATCCTCGATTTCCAGGGGTTACGCTCACTTTCGCTCTCTGCACCCCTGGAATATGTCATAGCAAAATTGAAGGTACGAAGATAGCTGTTTGATTGGTCTCAGGTAAAAAAAACACCTGACCAACCGCTACGCTGATACCTGTCCTTTGAAGAATCAAAAGGACCGGCACTCGACTTCAAAGCATGTATTTTTCTACCGTTTCGCGACCGCGAGATTCTTTTGATGTACATCGAAGGATCGAACTAGCCTTCTTGTCTCATCAACAAGGTGATGCACACTGAACCTTCAATCTTGCTATGACATATTCCAGGGGTGTAGAGAGCGAAAGTGAACGAAACCCCTGGATATCGAGGATGACCATCTCTTGGACAAGTCATGAATTTTTATTTAAGTCATTATTTAGAATTCCGGCACTAATTCTTGGAGAATCGATGATGGTGTACAAGGAAGTGTCATCTGCAAATAACTAAATGGTAGCATTAATGTATTTTACAATATCATTGATAAAAATAAGAAACAAAAGGGGGCCCAATATGGAACCTTGAGGAACCCCAGCTTTAACGTTTGACCAATTTGAACTTTTTCCATTGATAACAACTCTCTGTTTACGATTACAAAGATGATTTTCAAACCAAATTAGTAATGAACCCCGAATGCCAAAACAAAATAGTTTATGAAGACGACCGTTATGCCAAACACGGTCGAAAGCTTTGCTTATATCACAGAAAACCATTCTTATTTCTTTACCGTTATCTAGAGTAAAAAATGTACATCATGAATGATGGCAAGAAGCTGGTTGACGGGTGAATCGCCATGTCGGAATCCTGACTGGTTAGATGACAAAAGGGAGTGGTTATGTAGGAAATTATAGATATACGTATAGACGCATTTTTCCATTAATTTACCGACTATATATAGTATAGAATATAGACATGTAGTTAGTTATAACGGACTTATCTTCTTCTTCTTTTTGTACACAAGGGTGACGTTTGCATTTTACCGCCGTTCAGATGAAAACACTCCCGAGATCACCCATGTCCAATCAGGGGTGTCACACAATGTTTATGATTATGCTCATTATACCTTGCCTAATTGTTGCTTCGTTGACATTCCCTTTATCTGGCTTTGAGGACGTGACATTACTTGGATTTGCTTAAATTTACATGGCGTGTATTGTCGATGAAGCAAGAAGCGCTTGTCCTTCTGGAACACTCGGTCTTAAATCTCATTGTACTTTTTTAATAGTTTTCGTGTGTTTCCTTTGTTGATTATTTGCTCTAGTTTTATCTTTTTCAGTTCGAATTACGGTTAAGATGTTCGGTATGTTCATTTAATCTAGATTTATTGACAATTAAGTTGTGTGATATACATAACAAAAAATACATAATATAATTAATCAACGTTTTACATGCATGAAGATAAATGGACAACGTCATAATTTTTTTATTTGTGTCGTTCCGTTTTATTTTGCGTGCTGTATTTCGCAAAATTAACCCGGAAGCGATGAAACGGTACTTCCGTTTTCTTCAGTCAACAGTCGTGGAAGACGTAAACACTCAAAATGAATGTTATATTGGCCGTGAAGCAGTACATCAGTAAGATGATTGACGAAAGTGGGCCTGGAATGAAAGTCCTACTTATGGACAAAGAGACTGTAAGCATGATACAGCATCGCTGCATAAGACACTCTAGATGTGAAACGTCACCTTCGGCTGTCAAACACTCGTTGTCAGTTTCGGACCACACTCGCTATCTCAAAATAATTTTGATATACCAGAAACAAGGGAACTCAGAAGTGTACAACAAAGAACGCTCCTCTTTCTTTAGACGGACGGGCAAAGCCAAATTTGAGAAATGAAAGTATTTTGAACTACTTACGAAAGGGAACCGTAATATCCTATTTAACTACGGGGTATCGAAACGTCTTAAATTCATGTACGAGTAACGGGATTTTAACATAATTTGCCAATCAATATTTAGGATCCCTGAATGAATGCGGCAAAATGTTGTAGAACCTAGGGATGTAAAGTAATTCCCCAGGGGAAGAAAAACAGGCCTTATGACCTACTCCAACAGTGTTAGAAGTTTACATGGCGAGATGCTTTTGACAGGCGCTGTGTCGCAGTCGGCAAAATCATATCCGATAGAAAAAAAGGCCGACTAGCGGTCTTTTATGTTATAGTAGTAGACTATGGCCTAAAATTCGAAAGAACGGTACATAATGCAAATATTTTGAAAAAAATAACCTTTCAGCTCAGGTTGGGTGATTTAAACCTAATATGTTATAAAGGATCCCTGGTCAATTGGATTCAATTAAAGACTGAAATAAAGAGTAATTATACTATAGTAATATGAAAGCAACGTATATGTTTGGAAGCTTAAGGTGATTCTAATTCATGAGGACAGCATGCGCAGTGTTGGTGACTGTTGTAATTAACAATTAATTACTTGTTAAGCATTCCACTGTTGGCTAAATGAACAATTCCAGTTATATATTGAAATTAAACTCCATGTGCACAGACCCTTAATTTTAGGTAAAATGCTTGATTACTATCAGATTAAAGAAATTGGAAAATTAACATCAGTAGTCTGTAAAATTATTTCACTGCTAACATATCTTAACTTCATAAAAAAAAACTATTTTCATTTTAGGCAATCATATCTGGACTTTCTGTAACAAATCTTAACCCTGCAGGTCTAATATCTAAAAAAACATCATGGCCATAATAGAGTTTTAAATATACAAGGAGCCATCATATCCTTTCTTTAATATTTCTACTTTATTTTTTCCAGACCAGTATTGTGAGTATGGTGTATGCCCAGTCAGAAATTCTACAGAAGGAGGTATACCTATTTGAGAGGATAGATTCGTCAGCCAGAGAAACTATGAAACACCTGAAGTGTATATGTTTCCTGAGACCAACCCGAGACAATGTAGAACTGCTGGCACAGGAACTGAGGATGCCAAAATATGGCCTTTATTATATATGTAAGTTCAAGTGATATTGTGAATGTTTAGACAGCTTTGATTCTGCACAGTTTAATTTACAATTCCAAGAAAATCAAATTTAAATCACTTGTTCAAATAACAAAAACAGATTTCCATCTTGTTCCCATGTTATACAAACAATATCAGGGATTTATTTGGCCGAGTTTAACAGCCTAATACAGTCTGCTTACCCTGGCAAAAATAGTGCTTTATTTTCCCAAAAAGAAGAAAAAAATCATGATTATCTTCCCGATTTCCAAAACAAATAGGTTCTATTTCCCCAATTCATGTTGGAACAGGCTGTTGTAAAAGTTAGGTTAAAAATCACTAAATATATCACATTTAGTACCTAATTGATCCAGAAATGCCTTGAACATAATATATATACTATAATTGCTCTGATTGTTGTTTTTTGAAAGTTTGCACATTTTACCAATTCACTGAATATACCATAGGATTTTGCCAAGGAAAGTTTCAATGAAGAAAGGTAGTACTGGCAAAAGCATGGTCATATCAACTAAAAAAAAAGACTCATCAAAATATTTCATAGTTCCATCAGTATTTCTGTAAAGATGATGAGCTATAAAGAAAACTGTCGATTGTTTTTCTTCCCTCCCCAGATTTCAGCAATGTGATCAGTAAACAGGATGTAAAGGTGTTAGCAGAGGCAGATGACCAGGAAGTTGTACGAGAAGTACAGGTAAGTACAGCTGAAATATGACACCCTTATAATATATGTTGCAGTTTTCCATAAGTTATCTTTTAAGTAAGATTTTAATCTTCTATTAGGTTCTAAGTAGTTACAAGTACAGCCTCATTTCTTTTTGTTTAACATTCCCAAAACTAAGATGACTAAACATATGTTGTATAGACCGAAATACGCTTGAGATTTGATCACATAAACCTGTATACATGGTATAGCTAGCTCCCCCTGTTAAATGTAAACCTAAACAACCAGGATATGATTAGTCCAACAGTATAAAATCTAAACATATGGTTATAGTAATCAGAAAAGATTGCTACTGTATGACATGTTGACCATTACACTTATTTCTGTTTGTTTCAGGAATTTTTTGGTGATTTCATAGCAGTCAATCCACACTTATTTACTCTGAATATTCTTGGCTGTAGTCAGGTAAATATATATTTCAAATTCATCCATATACAAATTTTGAAATGCTGTATATCAGGGAATTTTCTCCCAGTCATACTATCGCTCTCTGCCATGTTGGTTATAACCCACATTGCCTGATGTTAATTACTTTTATTTAATTGTTTAGTAGTGTTTGCTGTAATAATAAATTTGCCCTCGTTACAGAGGGCGCTTAAAGAAGAAAAAGAAACTGCAGCGAAAATTTCTCTTTCACAGTAGTTTGTAAAATATTGAAACGATTTATAGAATTTGATGAAAACACACATGTATCATGCACATGTACTTTCAGGCCCTGAATTGGTCGCCTTCCTCCCTCACTAGGACTACCCAGGGATTAACAGCTGTGTTGTTATCCCTGAAGAAATGTCCAATGATACGCTACCAGAACTCCTCTGAAATGGCCCGCAGACTGGCAGAGAATGTCAGAGTAAGCTTTTTCATCTTTGATTTCTTGCTGTTATAATAAAAATGAGTAGACACAGGCTACCTTTATTTTAATAAGACTGGTTAATTTGGAGCTTGATTGTTTAGGATATGGACCAGCTTAATACTATGCCTTGTCCATTACTGTGCCCATAGAGCCTCGTCCTATTATACCTTGTTCATTACTGTGCCCATAGAGCCTCATCCTACTATACCTTGTTCATTACTGTGCCCATAGAGCCTCGTCCTACTATGCCTTGTTCAATACTGTGCCCATAGAGCCTCTTCCTACTATACCTTGTTCATTACTGTGCCCATAGAGCCTCGTTCTACTATGCCTTATTCATTACTGTGCCCATAGAGCCTCGTCCTTCTATGCCTTGTTCATTACTGTGCCCATAGAGACTCTTCCTACTATGACTTGTTCATTACTGTGCCCATAGAGCCTCGTTCTACTATGCCTTATTCATTACTGTGCCCATAGAGCCTCGTCCTACTATACCTTGATCATTATTGTGCCCATAGAGCCTCGTCCTACTATGACTTGTTCATTACTATGCCCATAGAGCCTCGTCCTACTATGACTATAATTACATCACAACATCTCAAGTACTTTACCATGTTACCCATAAAAACATTTGAACTAAAAACAAAACTTCCAATGAATTCACATATGTTATATTCATTATATAAATATGGACCTTGACCTTTGAAATATATTTCCAGTAATATGTTAATCATTGGCGTATATTTCTATTCTCAGAGTACAATCAGTAAGGAGGCAGCATTATTTGAGTTCAGAAAGACTGATGTAGCTCCAGTGTTATTAGTACTTGACAGACGAGACGATCCTGTCACACCTTTACTTAATCAGGTACACACATAATGAAATGTATTACTGGACAGGGGAGATAATCCTGTCACGTCTTTACTTAATCAGGTACACACATAACATAATGTATTACTGGACAGGGGAGATAATCCTGTCACGCCTTTACTTAATCAGGTACACACATAACATAATGTATTACTAGACAGGAGAGAAAATCCTGTCACGCCTTTACTTAATCAGGTACACACATAATGTAATGTATTACTTGACAGGGGAGATAATCCTGTCACGCCTTTACTTAATCAGTTACACACATACCGTAGTGTTTCACTGGACAGGAGAGATAATCCTGTCACGCCTTTACTTAATCAGGTACACACATAATGTAATGTATTACTTGACAGGGGAGATAATCCTGTCACTCCTCGACTCATACCGAAATGTATCAATGGACAGGGGAGATAATCCAGTTTCCCCTTAACTGAATCAGGAACACACATACCGTAAAATATCACTGGACAGGGGATATAATCCTGTCCCACCTTTACTTAATCAGGTACACACTTACTGTAATGTATCACTGGACAGGGGAGATAATCCCGTCACTACTCTACTTACCAGTTAATCAGGAACACACATACCATAATGTTTCACTTGACAGGGGAGATAATCCTGTCCCACCTTTACTTAATCAGGTACTCACATACCGTAATGTATCACTGGACAGGGAAGGTAATCCTGTCACTCACTTTCACATATATTTCAATGTGTCACTAGACAGATGAAACAATCCTGCCATTCCTTTACTTAATCATGTACACACATATCGTCTCACGCAACAGGGAGATAATCCTGTCACTCTCTTACTTAATCATGTACAAACATATCGTCTCACTCAACATGGGAGATAATCCTGTCACTCTCTTACTTTAGTATGTACACGCAAAATGTATCTAGATATAGATGAATGTAAAAGGGATGATGATATGAAGTAAGAATTTTGTTTGTGTTGTTTTGATTAATTCTTTAAAACGATCTTCATGGATTATGGAGAAAGATTAGTCACATGTTGAAATTGAAATTTTAAAAAACATCTGAAAGATATCCCTAAGGATCAGAAGCTTCACTAGATTACCATGTACCGATACAGAGCTGCAGTAATTTTAGACCACTGATGATGCATACTCTAAGTAGATAATATTTGGATTCTGTGATTTTTGAATATCTACACTACAAATCAGATGTTGAATTTCATGAAGAATTGTTTTTCAAAAGATTCTTAATGACATGTTCAGAACCGAGGGAAGGATCTATAGATTAATTCACATGATTGTCCCAGTAAGATCATTGTGAGAAGACACAGTCTATTGATTGTTATATGTCATAGTCCCTAACTTAAGTTATAAAGAGCAGTCCTACTTCTGTTGACCAGTGGACATACCAGGCTATGGTACACGAGTTACTGGGGATCAACAATAACCGTATCAACCTTGCACACATACCCGGTGTCACCAAAGACCTACAGGAAGTTGTCCTCTCTGCTGAACATGATGAGTTTTATGCAAATGTAAGTTTTTAGCCCACGATCAGACTTTGCCTAAAGAGATTATTTTGAGATGATTTCAAAATTCTTCTTCAGATATTTGTTTGAATCAGAACCTTAAAAACCAAGAGTTATACATCCATGTAAGAAATCACATGGATTATAAACAGCTTTGAAAATCTTCTCTCAAATTCCATTTTGACCTATAATGCTCTGTATTTCATCAATATAATCACCTAAATGTGTAGATGCAGATTTGTGGAAATTGAGACTCTGGTACCTCTTAAGGGGCTAAAGCCAGTCAGTTGAGTTCTATCTTTAACAGTTATTGTCAAACTGTTCTGTTTTTTTCTACCACAAGTTAAATTGTCGAGTTATCTGTTATAAACCACTTATGAAGTGTGTGTCTTTCAACTTTCTGTAAAGAGTGAAGCATTTATCGTAATGTGCTGTTTGTTAGACAAAATATCTACATAACTGGAAAGATACTTATAAATAATTTACTGATTTAATCCATTGATGATTTTTCTAGCTAGATGACGATCATTTAGGTATGATTTTATGTTTTATTTGATCAATCTTTCTGATGACAGAAGTAACATTAACAGGTTATTATTTGGGGGCTTTAACTACAAGTGTTCAGTGGTCTGTCTTTGTTTCTAGAATATGTACAATAACTTTGGAGAAATTGGAACAAACATAAAAGATTTGATGGAGGAATTCCAGAAAAAGTCCAAAAGTCAAGCCAAGGTGGAATCTATAGCAGATATGAAGGTAAGCAATGTATCCTATCAGAGGCGGTTTGGGCATTGTCTGAATAGTTTTATAACTTCTGGAGTTTTATAGTACACGGGGGGAAATGATGGAATAGAGACAAAACAAACATAATACAACTGGGGCTTTCATTTTCCTAGCATCTGATTTTACTACAACTTGTTTTTGTTAGATTTCAGTTGTACAAGTTCGTTTGCACAAAGCCAGATAAAGCACATTGTTTTGTCTCATGCATGGTCAGGTTTTCAGAACTTCCGTTGAATATAAAAAAATGTTCCTGTTTTGATCCAGTTTATTTTCTGTTTCAGGCGTTTATAGAGACGTAAACCCAGTTAATTTTCTGTTTCAGGCGTTTATAGAGACGTACCCCCAGTTTAAGAAGATGTCTGGTGCTGTAGCTAAGCATGTGACAGTGGTGGGAGAGCTCTCCAGGCTGGTCAGTAAGATCAACCTCCTTGAGGTGTCTGAAACAGAGCAGGAGCTGGCATGTCAGGGGGATCACTCAGCTTGTCTACAGGTAAGGTCAGAGGTTAACAGGTAAGATCACCGCCCACCAGGTCAGAGGTCAAGGATCTGGTTTAAAACAAATGCAGCCAATGTTGAATCCCCCCACTTATATCTACTTGTGCTGCTAACTCTATGTAATACTGCTTGCCTGTGTTAAATTTGCCCTCTCGTCCAAAAGGGGGCAATTTGTCTATATTGCTATTAACAACTTCTTCTGTAGAATTATGCCATGGTTATCGATCATATTTGGTCAGAAGCATTCATGAGAGGCAGGGATTCAAAATTGTACAAATGGTGGGGCCAAAAAAAGGTTTATTACTTGGAAATGGTTGAGATCCCCACAGTATAACCATATATACAATTGTGGAGTATAAAGCGAAGCATGCACATTTGCTTCCAGGATGGCCTAGGGTCTGGCCTCACCCTTTGAGACATAGTCCCTGGGTCATAACTCTGAAACGGTTGAGATCCCCACCCCAGAACTACATATACAAATGCTTGGCACAAAGAGACAAAGGTAGTCATGGTATTAGAATAGACCCTGGGGTCTGACCGAACCCCTAGGGACCTAGTTTCTTAGTCACAGCTTGGAAACAGTTGAGATCCCCACCCTATAACCATGCATATATACAATTGCTGAGTATAAAGAGATGAATGCACATATGCTTTCAGGATGGCCTTGGGGTATGCCCCACCCTTGCAGACTTAATCCCTGGGTCATAACTTTGAAACGGTTGGGATCCCCACCCCATGACTATAAATACAAATGCTGCACAAAAAGAGACGAATGCAGTCATGATATTAGAATTGATCCAGGGGTCACATCTGGGAAACAGTTGAGATCCCCACCCCATAACCATACATTAAATTGCTGGGCATGAAAAATCTAATACAGACATACTACAAGAATTGGCGTTGGTGTTTGGCATATTCCCTTGAATCTCATTTGGAGAATATTTTGCCATGATTGCTTAGATATCCAGGTGAGAGATTCAGGCCCTGTGGGCCTCTTTTTTATAGTAATTATCAGGCGTTATTCCTAGGTTTATCAACCTATACACGTCTGATCGTAAGTCAAGGTTGATGGGTATGTTTATATATTTGTATGCATGAGAGGTGATGGGTCAACATCAATGGATAATTGTATGTATGGTCAATGATGGGTTATCAAAGGTCATAGACACAGGTCAATCAGTATTCATTTGTATACATGAAAGGTCATAGGTCAATGTGAATGAGTGTGTATATATACATATAAACTAAACATCATAGGCCTAAGTTAATGGGTATGTGCATTTGTATACATGAAGGGTCATTTCCATTCCTCTTTAATTGTGTAATTGGTATCCATTTGTATTTATGAAAGGTCATTTGTAAAAGTTGATTGGTATGTATTTGTTTGCATGTAAGATCATAGGTCAAAATTTCATTTAAAATATCCAGTTATAATTCATTTTGATTGAAAAAATCCTGATATTATTTTTGAGAGTTGATATATATTCTTTTAACTAATTATTGACCAACTTTTCTGGTATACCTATAATGTCAAAAGTATCCAAATAACTCATTTACAGTTATTTTCCTGTGATCTGTTTTGTAGAAAATTAAGGGTCTGCTTAATGGAGACAAGACGCCCCAGCTGGACATGCTGCGTCTGGTGATGCTGTATGCCCTACGTTATGAGAGTCATAGCAACAATGACGTGTCAGGCTTGGTCGAGGCTCTACGCAGGAAAGGTCTCAGCGAAAAACACCGATCGGTATGTTAAATTACAGACGGCTTGTCTAGTAAGGGAAACGGACAAAGCCAGATACTCTAAACATTTTGGCAGAAATTTGAAATTGCTATGTCTTACAAATATATTGAGGACATAAAGATTGTAAGTTAGACATTATTGTGACATGACATTGAATACAATAAAAAATGATTTATTTCTGTTCTGACAGATGGTACATGCAGTGTTACAGTACGGGGGGAGGAAGGCCCGTGGCAGTGATCTGTTTGGTAATCAGGACCCAGTTGCCATCACCAAACGCTTCCTCAAGGGTTTAAAGGTAAACCGAGTCCAAAATAAATCCCTATCAAAGTTCATGATGTGTCATTTTCTTAATTCAGTGATTCTGTTCCCTGTAAAATTGGAATAGATTTTACTGAGTACATCTTTTGATTATTCAGGGAGTGGAGAATGTTTATACACAACATAAGCCTCTGATGTACAGCATCCTTGACCAGCTGATCAAGGGCAAGCTCAAGGAGGGAGCCTATCCTTATTTGGGCACAGGTCAATTAAGAGATAAGTATGTATACCTACCATAAACTGCTTTGTTTGTAAACTGATTTGATTTCTATATATTTCTTTATGCTAAATTTTACATCCCCAAAGATCTTGAGCAAACAATGTTTCCTGCTCTTTCCTGCAGGTCCCGTTTATGTGTGAGCTGAAAGTTATTCTCCCTATATAACATGCTCCACACTTTTTCGGTGTTTTAGATAACTATAGGATTTTTTCAGGCTCCATGTTATGAAGGAGTTTAAGGTTATCTCCCTTTTTCAGGCCCCAGGACATTGTGGTGTTTATGATAGGTGGAGCAACTTATGAGGAGGCTTTAGCCGTCCACACCCTAAATAGATCAAGTCCTGGGGTGAGGATCGTCCTTGGGGGAACCACCGTACACAACTTTAAAAGGTATGTCTAAAGCGATTATCACAGCTTTCATGATTTTGAGGTGCTAATCTTACTAATCTGTTCCAGCTGAATGAATCACATGTACTTCTATGAAAATTGTTTCAAGACTGTTATTAATCCATTTGGTCAATTCTTGGTTTAGATGTGTAGAATATGATTGTTTTATATCAAAACAACACATGTTCAAGGACCAGTAGACATACTCTATACAAAAAAACTTCCACATAGTAAAGAACCCCACTATTTGCTATTTTCCGGTAAAATTAATTCTCTTCAAGTATTAACATCATCTCCTTTGTATAAGTATGATGTGTACCTTTTACTGATATGATAATCATGTCAATTGTTATGTTCAGCAAACGATAAACTATGGGGATCACATCCCAATACACTGTATGCATTTCCCTGGCAAAGTGTCCTTGAAAAATGCAGCTGCAAAACGTGTCCAACTCAATTTTTTTCCTGATTTTCCATGTTTAGGTAATTTGTATTTAGAATTTCTATGCCCACTTGGCTTGTATTGAAACTTATCTAAATATCTTTTGAAACAAAACATAATTCCAGATATTGTTATTTTCCAGCTTTTTAGACGAGGTATCCCAGGCCGTTGGAGGTCAGCCATCAAGCCGGTCAGAGGGAAGGTCAAGACAGTGGTGATCAACGATTAGTGGTTTACACAAATATCAAAAACAATGTTACCATTAATGTGATCAGTGGTGATCAACGATTAGTGGTTTACACAAATATCAAAAACAATGTTACCATTACAATTATTTATATCCTCATAAAACAGATTTGCTGACCTGACATCTGGGGCCTGTTCGTTTATGTGGAACAACAGGTTTGCCTGTTTTTAAATGCAACATTTTTGGGTGTAAATTATTGCGAACATGGGAATGTTTATGCAGGCCTTGCAAGGTTTTGTCAAGGCTCGCCTGAAAACAGCACCTGATAACTAGGTCTGACCTTATTTCATAAACGAACAACTCTGGTCCAACCGTTTGGATTGTGATAAAAGAAAGTGGCCCTGGAGAAAATGAATCAACAAAAATACTCTCTTGAACAATTACGTTTTGTTATAAAATCTGTTAATATATATTCCTGTAAGTGTGCACATTATAATTGTCCTAGTCTGATGATAATCTGTGATTAAGGAGAAGACGTGAACAGGACAGAAACACCTACCCAGGATAAACGTGTGTGTGGAGTCACAGAAGGGTGGAGACACATCATCCTAGATAAGTGATGTATCTTCTATATCTTTGTCGATTATACAGTGGATATTAAGAAGTTATACAGAGTTCATGCTGGTGAAAGAAAATCCAGGAAAAAGTGGGAACAACACGGCAAATCTCTTCCAAACGTCGGAATTCATTGGAGCAACATTGACATGTTTCGATTTATGTATGTAAAGTGTTGAAAATTATTACTTCTCGGAACATATTGTTGAGGGAGACTTGTGTATAATGGAAATATGAATAAAGAAATTTGGGGCACATGCAATCTGTGTAAAACGTGACCACCGCCATGTTTTAGTGGGTTTTGTAGGTTGTTATAACTGCTGATGGGTGTCTTGTGATGTTGGTTCACTAAGACCAAAAATAGTCAGTCTTAAATTCATGTAAATAATGTCAGTTATTTGTAAATTAATATTTATATTTAATTTCCTATAAGAATTGTAATACAAAAGTCAAATTTACATTCCGTACAAATCCCGTTGTTTGTGATTATCTGGTAGCTGTGTTGTGGAATTGAATGGTCTTGATTGCCTGTGACCAGGTACCCGAGTTGTTTAGAGCGTCTGTTTAGATTTCTGAGGTCTCGGGTTTGCCCCAGTCTGCTCCTTCCTTTTCCTTTTCTGTCGAATCTGTACTGATCTTTTTAACATACATGTTAGTCCATTAGTTTCTTAGTGTAGCCATATATTTATCTATTTTATTTGTAAATTTGCTGTATGGTACATTATTTAAGAGTCTTAATGTGGTTCATTCTGTTAAAATCTTTTTGGCAATACTTTTCAGAAACAGTTTAATTAATGGTTGTCTGTGTATTTACTTGTTGTACAGATAATTCATGGTTCAATTAAGGGTCAGTGCAATATAAATGTAATCACGGTACCATACTTTTTACTAGGTCACAAAAACAGCCTCACCTTCATATATAAGTAACATAAGAACACGGATGGTTGTGGAAATGGAAGGTTATGTACAACACATTTACTATGCACAACAATATCAAGTACAAAGGTGTAAAGAGTTAAGTCGACAAAAGTGGTTTGTGATGGAAGTGAAATTATATCATGGTGAAACAGAATTTGTGTGAAACTAACTAATTGATTATAACAAAAATTATTATACTAACTTTAAAAAAAAAATGGAGCTACATAAAGCATGAGATTTTAGTACCAAGAGCACGAGACCTTGATTACATGGGATAATGAGTCGAGATTGTAAGACTCACGCTCAGATCCTGAGAGTTGACATGTTTACATGGTAAACTTGATGCGAGTGAATCGATACAGGGTGAAATGTTACGCGAGTGAATTAATACATAGTGAAATGTTATGTGAGTCAATTGATACATGGTGAAATGTTATGTGAGTGAAATTATACAGGGTGAAATGTTATGTGAGTGTAATTATACATGGTGAAATATTACGTGAGTGAAATTATACATGGTGAAATATTACGTGAGTGAAATTATACATGGTGAAATATTACGTGAGTGAAATTATACAAGGTGAAATATTACTTGAGTAAAAATTAGGTGTTGTAGATGAAATTATTCTATGGTGAAACTAGATGTGAGTGAAATTCAACTTTGTTGAATTTCAATGTAAATAAAATTATATTACAGTGAAAGGTGATGCAAGTTAAATTATACAAAGGTCAATTGTGATGTTAGTGAAATTACAATATTTACAGTATACATAGTTGATATAGAAATATCGTACATTTTATACATATAACCAATGACCGATGTGTACAACCCCGTCATATTCGGCATCTTGTTGGACATTGACTGATATATTTATCTGGTATATCTGCATCATTTGTAAACCTAGAAATCTTGTTGAGGAAATATGTTTGTATATGTACTGCGTGAGATAAATTACATCCAGTCTGGGGGATATCTGTGCGGTCCTTACAATTGTTAGAATATTTTTTTTATTTGTACTACTTGTACATGTATAGATACTTTCTTGTTGTTTATTGTGGAAATTGATTAAAGTGAGATATCCTAAATTCATTGACTGTATAAAGTAATGTTGTATGTGAACGTTGATTTACTGCATTCATGTATAGTCACAGCTGGAAACAGCATTGTACATGTTTTCAGCAGCTTTGTGAAGTTTGTGACATAAACACCTTCATGTTAAATTTTATTTGTTGTAATTTTTTCAAGACTCATGTTGATGCATCAGAAGAGAAAGTACTTTCTTTATTCATTCCAATGTTTATACTTTCAATAGAAATATGTACATTATGGTTACATACTGTTAAGTTACCTGTATCAGGCCCCTGGAACTTGAAACAACTGTAGATTTAAGTGCAATTCTAGATGTTAACGTATTTAATTTCTCTTTGAATTTGGTCTAAATTTGGTGAATTAGTTCGTATATATATAAACTACATACATGTAAATGTATGTAAACCATGTATGTAAACTCGCTTCATATTGAACATAAAACAAATCAAGTTAGGCTTAGATCTTAACTTTTGATGTTCCTGGAACCTAGTGTCTGTATATAAAAGTGGCTGTAAGAAATGTTAGCCAGGTGCTGACTAGAAAACAGTAGAGAATTCATTGTTGTTGTTACTATGCCAGTCATAATGTCATGACATGATTCACTTATAATAACATGGTTTCTTACAGTAGGTTATGCCCTACTAAACTGATAAATACTGTGAATTTACAAAATATTTAAAAAAATTAAACCCCTTTATATATCGATAATTTTAGTTACTGTATACCGATCATTTTTCACCTTTTTTGCCCCCTTTAATGAGGGCAAATATATCAACACAGAAAACATCTGTGAACAACATGCTACAAATAGTGATTAAATGTGAAGGGCAAATTTGATATTGGGCGAAAATGGATTTAAAACATTGAAGGGCGTCGACTTTGACTGGGTAAAATATCCTGGTACAGTGTATCAGTATATGGGATTTGCATTCAATCCTTTTGTCCATCATTCAGTGTACGAGTCATTTAGTCGAGGGCAAATCACACCTACTCTGTCGCCTACAACTGCCATATTCTGTATATGAACCCCTCTTGGCAAGATGTTGTCGAAATTAGTCCTTGTGTGATACTGCTTACAGAGTTATGGGCCTTTGTTCACTTTGTCTGGGCACACCTCATATCTCGCTTACAATTGCCAAATTCCGTTTACGAATACCTCTTGGAGTGTTGCACACTGAAATCAGGCCTTGTGTCCCCAACCCCCTGTAAACAGACCTGTAAACCTTGGTTCATTTTAGTTTAGATACGAGGACCAAGATTGTCCAGATTAACTCGGATCTCTGAAAAATCTGCTAACTGCTACTGTCTCTGGGAAGTGTCATTGCTGCTATTATCTTTGTATCATGTGAGTATTCTAAGATATCTCTTTAATTCAGATAATTATCATTAAGATTATGTTCATTACACAAATAGTAAGATAGCCAGATTTTTGTGGCTTAGTGCATCCTATTTGTCATTTAAAGTAAGCGGCGGCAGTAAGGGTATACAAACACTAGTCAGTTTTGCTTTATCTTTATTTTTTAGTTTAATATATTCAGTCAATGAATTTCTTGCTTTAAATATTTGGTTGACAATTAAATGACAACTGAGGAGATAGTATTATTGATTAAAGAGGGCTTTCTGTCTTTTTACTAAAGAGGGCTTTCTGTCTTTTTATTAAAGAGGGCTTTCGGTCTTTGTATAAACTGTATTATGGTAAAATAAATTGAAAAATTGTTTTAAAATTATGATGTCTAACTGCTTATCTGAAACCTCCAGCTCATAATTATCTCCTTAAATTATCTCTGGTATCCTTCTCAGCAAGCTCTTACAGTTACAAATTTCAACACGTATCCGTCTCAGCAAGCTCTTACAGTTACAAATTTCAACACGTATCCGTCTCAGCAAGCTCTTACGGTTACAAATTTCAATACGTATCCGTCTCAGCAAGCTCTTACAGTTACAAATTTCAACACTTATATATAAGTGTATAACATGTATCCTAAGTATAACATGTATCCTAAGTATAACATGTATCCTAAGTATGATGCAAGGTTTCAAACTTTTCATAAAACATTGGTTGACCATTTCATGTATTCACAATAAAGGTAAGAAAGAGAGTCCAGAGTTTGTTTTGTTTTAAGGACACATACTCTATATATATGTTATAATGCATTTCCTCTCTGAAAGGGTTCCATAGGCATCTTGGTCCTTTTAACCTGGTAATCAATTGTTATGGAAAGGAAGAATGTGTGCATTCGTCCGTCAACTTTTCGCTTTAAAATGCTACTAGTCCTTAACGGCACAGTGGATTTGACAAAATTTTGTCTGGAGTATCGTTGGCCAAAGGGTTCTAAATTCTGTATAAACGAAGAGTATGGCCCCCCAGGGGGCAGAGGGGCGGGACTAAATAGGGGGAAAACCGGTAAATCTTCAAAAATCTTCTTTTTTTTCAACCAATAGAGGGATTTTGACCAAATTTATTCTAGAGCATCTTTGGACAAAGGGGCATCAAATTTGTATAACGGGATGTGTGACCCCTCTGGGGGCAGAGGGAACCTTTTGTACAAATCAAGGGACTTAAATCAAATATGGTCTGGAGCATCCTTCGGGTAAGAGGACTCATTTTTGGGTCCCCAACTGAGGTTAGGTCCCCCTTTGGGGCTGAGGGTTGGGGCCCAATAGGGGAAATAGAGGTAAATCTTTTATAAGCTTTCTCCTTCTGTGTGAATACAGGGATTATCACCAATTCGTTATAGATCATCTGTAGGCAAAGGAGACTTGATTTTGCATAAATGGAGGTTGTGGTCCCCATTTTGGCAGAGAGATGGGGCCCATTATTGTAAATTAAGGAAACCATTTTCAAAATCGTTCTCCATTACTAATTGAGGGATTTTAACCAATTTTGGTCAAGAGAACCAGCAGGCAAATACAACTAAATTTTGTATAAATGGAGGGTGAGCCCGAAAGAGGTTGGGGCCTAATAGGGGAGATAGAGCTTAATATTTGAAATTTCTCCTTCCAAAGAAGAAGGGATTTTATCCTCACCCTATAACCAAATATACAATTGCTAGGCATGAAGAGAAGAAATTATTCATGCTTCCAGGATTGGCCGGAGGTCCAGACCAACTCCTGGAGACTGCCTCCTTGGGTAAAAGATTGTAAACAGTTGAGATCCCCATGCCATAACCATTTACAAAGATGCTAGACATAAAGAATACACTCATGTTCTTGGTGTCTTACTGACTCAACAGGTTTGCATGAAGTCCTTCTCGTAATTTGTATTTCTTGTACTCCTTTGATAAACTGGTATGGAACATACTCGGCAGTTTTTGCTGAACAGTTAATTATGGCGCGGCATCCGTCGTCCGTCAACTTTTCCTAAAAATCGCTACTTGTCATAAACGACTGAGCAGATTTTGACCAAATTTGATCAGAAGCATCTTAAGGTGAAGGGGAACCATTTTGTATAAACCGGGGGTCTGGCCCCTGCGGGGCGGGGCCCAATAGGGGAAATAAAGCAAATTCATTAAAATCCTTCTTCTTCTGTAGGAATGAAAGGATTTGTTCCATATTTGGTTTGAAGCATCCTTGGGGGAAGGGGAACCAATTTTGTATAAACCGGGGGTCTGGCCCCAGAGGGGCCTGAGGGGCAGGTCCAAATAAGGAACACATAGTAAATCCTTTAAAATTCTTCTTCTTCTTCTGTAGGAATGAAAGGATTTGTTCCATATTTAGTCTGAAGCATCCTTAGGTAAAGGGGAACCAATTTTGTATAAACCAGGGGTCTGGCCACTAAGGGGCCTGAGGGGCGGCGCCAAATAGGGGAAATATAGCAAATTCTTTAAAATCTTTCTTCTTCTGTAGGAATGAAAGGATTTGTTCCATATTTGGTCTGAAGCATCCTTGGGTGAAGGGGACCCAATTTTGTACAAACCGTGGGTCTAGCCCCCCAGGGACCTGAGGGGCGGGGCCAAAAGAGGGCAATTGGGCTTTTGGGCGATATTGATTTAAGCAACTTCTTCTCTGTAGTCATGGTATTAGAATAGACCCTGGGGTCTGACCGAACCCCTAGGGACCTAGTTTCTTAGTCACAGCTTGGAAACAGTTGAGATCCCCACCCTATAACAATGCATATATACAATTGCTGAGTACATAAATGTATAAAGAGATGAATGCACATATTTTTCCAGGATACCCTTGGGGTTTGCCCCATCTTTGGAGACTTAACCCCTGGGTGATGACTTCGAAATGTTTAAGATCCCCACCCCAAAACTATATATACAATTGTTGGGCATGAAGAGACGAATGCATTCATGATATTAGAATTGATCCTGGGGTCTGGCCATAACCCTAGGGATCTAGTTTCCGGGTCACAGCTTGGAAACAGTTAAGATCCCCACCCCATAACCATACATTAAATTGCTGGGCATGAAAAATCTAATACAGACATACTACAAGAATTGGCCTTGTGGTCTGGCATATTCCTTTGGATCTCTTTTGGAGAATATTTTGCTATGATTGCTTAGATATCCAGGAGAGCGATACAGGCCCTCTGGGCCTCTTCTTAAATATTATTTCTTTTTAAATGGATACGAAATATTGATAAATCGATTTTTTAAATATTCAAAAAATTGGAACTATTTTTCACTATGTGACACGCGTACGCTGTTTTGATGGTGTTCTACCATATCGCTGTCAGGAGTGGTCTCCCCTGTGACCTCATCGGCAATATGGCTGCTTCCATCAAGCAAGAAATGCCACCGAAAGGTGGCTATGGGCCAATTGATTGGAAACAGAGAATACCAAGAGCATTGTCAGGTAATCTTTCAAAAGAAATTATGTCTTTCGTTAATACCAGAGATCGATATCTATCAAAAAGGTACTGAAAGTACCCATACGTTTTCACCTTGGTCAGTCGCTATTGACATTCTCAACACCTTGCACTAACTTGTCCTTGACTTAGTTGCAGTCATATTTTAGATTTACACTCAATGATAGTAGAGCCTGTCAAATGTTGTTGCAAGGGATATGTAATATTTTTCTCGTGTGTAGGCCTATAACATGGGGCTAGAATGATGCTTGCCAAGGTTCTCTAACTTAATTTTTCACCAGGGAGAAGGCTAAAATATGTACATAGTTTCTTCAGGTTTCATTAAGTTATAATTGGGAGGCTGGGGGTCAAGAAGGCTATTGGAGGGTCCACTTTCGGTCCTTCGATCAAATAAGCATTGCTGATCGCATACCACATGTCTTGCCGAATACAGGCTGTTTCCCTACCCAAAATGACCAAAAATTGAGGAATATATTCCCAATTTCAAAACAAATAATGCTATGTTTTCCTAATTCATAAAAGAGCAGGCTGTTGTAAGATTTAGGTAAAGAAAACACTGTCAGTGTTAGGTAACAAGAGTAAACACTGACGGCTGTTCTGTCAATTTGGTATGTAAACATGTAAAAATTTGAAATAGTCTTTCCCACCTACTATATTACTGCCATGTTTGTAATAGGAGTCTCACCCTCCTTCAATGGAGGACCCTTAATATATTATTGAGGTGATAAGGCAGACCTCCCTGACACCCCACCCAACCACCACTACCGATCTGATCCTCTGACCCATCATCACCATGGTAAGAGTAACAGGAGGCCAACTTTTCAGTGATGGAGGAAGCCTTAATACACAGAGAGAACCATCTTGTCACTAATAATAATTATGTAGCGGAACTGGACTGAGTCGATCGTCAGTGACCAGGTAGCTCAATTGGTAGAGCATCCATGAAGAGTTTGGAAGGTCCCAGGTTCGAACCCCTGTCCTGCCGTGCATTTTTCCTCTCCTGTACGTTAAAGTGGTGCCTGTGACCAACCCTTGTTTCAAGCATTTAGTGTACACTTGGCAAGGGGATAACCAAACCTTGGTTGTAACTAGTTGGGTCTTCGGGGGCGAAGACTTAGAAAAAGGAGGGAGGAATGTAGCGGAACTGGACTGGGTCGATCGTCGGCGACCAGGTACCTCAATTGGTAGAGCATCCGTCTAGAGTTTGAAGGTCCCGGGTTCGAACCCTGGTCTGGCCGACCTGTGCATTTTTCCACTCCTGTTACAATAATAATATCTATCTAAAGTTGTGTACAATTGTCAACAACAAAGATAAGCTCTGTAGAGCTTTTATGCCGCTAATGGAATAAATGATGTTTTCGTGATAGAGGGAAAACCACTGTGCCATTGGACGGATAACAACTAACCCTATCAGACATCACTCTCTTTTTTCTGCCACCGCTGGGGAGTGAACCAAAATTCTTGGGAGAGCGAGTGGTCTGAAGCAAGCTCACGCCTGATTGCACATAGTACAATGACTGTGCCTTAGCGATCACAGCTACCGAAGCACTGGAGAGATATAACAGGAAACCCTAAAACATATTAGTGGGACAAGCAAGTGGGGCACTAACCTCACACCAACATCGGTCTACATATAGGGGGGCGCTAACCTCACACCAACATCGGCCTTCATAGTATACTGGTGGTCATGCATTAATGAATGACCGCTCTAGATAGTCCTGAGCAGTGTGCCACTGGGACAACCCCAATTTTTAGCTCACCTGCCCGAACGTCAACTTTTTACTTTAAACAACTACTTCTCAATAACCAAAAGGCCCAGGGACGAGCAGGGTACTGATATTGGGCCTGTAGCATGCTGGGATGAAGGGCTACAAAGTTTGTTCAAATAAATGACCTTGAAACTTTCAAGGTCACAGGGGTCAGATGTCTTAAAATCTTCAAACAACTTCTTCTCAATAACCGAAAGGTCCAGGGTACTGATATAAGGCCTGTAGCATTCTGGGATGAAGGGCTTCCAAGTTTGTTCAAATGAATGACCGTGACCCACTTTCAAGGTCACTGGGGTCAGATGTCTTAAAATCTTCAAACAACTTCTTCTCAATAACCGAAAGGCCCAGGGTACTGATATTAGGCCTGTACCATGATGGGATGAAGGGCTACCAAGTTTGTTCAAATGAATGACCATGACCCACTTTCAAGGTCACTGGGGTCAGATGTCGTAAAATCTTCAAACGACTTCTTCTCAATAACCAAAAGGCCCAGGGTACTGATATTGGGCCTGTAGCATGCTGGGATGAAGGCCTTCCAAGTTTGTTAAAATGAATGACCTTGACCAATTTTCAAGGTCACAGGGGTCAAATGTTTTAAAATCTTAAAACAACTTCTCAATAACCAAAAGGCCCAGGGTTCTGAAATTAGGCCTGTAGCATGCTGGGATGAAGGCCTACCAAGTTTGTTCAAATGAATGACCTTGATCCACTTTCAACCTGATGTCCTTGTTCGATATTCAAGGTCACAGGCATCATATGTTTAAATCTTTTAATAGGTTCTTATGAATCAAACACTGATATTCTGCCTGTAGCTGTATTTTAGTCCACTTTTAAGATTACAAGTATGAGATTAATACCAGGTGAGCGATGCAGGCCCATTGGGCCTCTTGGTTTTTTTTCATTTTGCTGTACAAATAGTGACATAAACATAATTTTATTTAAGTACTGTATTGTTGCTTTGTTTTTAGCTCACCTGCCCAAAGGGCAAGTGAGCTTATGCCATGGTGCGGCGCCTGGCGTCCGTCATCCGTCAACTTTTCCTAAAAATCGCTTCTTGTCATAAACGACTGACCAGATTTTGACCAAATTTGGTCAGAAGCATCTTTAGGTGAAACCAAATTTTGTATAAACCGTGGGTCTGGCCCCCGAGGGTCCAGAGGGTCGGGGCCCAATAGGGGAAATATAGCAAATTCTTTAAAATCCTTCTCCTTCTGTAGGAATGAAAGGATTTGTTCCATATTTGGTCTGAAGCATCCTTGGGTAAAGGGGAACCAATTTTGTATAAACCGTGGGTCTGGCCACCCTGGGGGCTGAGGGGCGAAGCCCAATAGGGGAAATAAAGCAAATTTTTAAAATCCTTCTTCTGTAAGAATGAAAGGATTTGTTCCATATTTGGTCTGAAGCATCCAATTTTGTATAAACCAGGGGTCTGGCCCCTGAGGGGCCTGAGGGGTGGGGCCAAAAGGGGGCAATTTGGCTATATTGCTACAAACGACTTCTTCTGTAGAACTCTGCACTGGATATCAACCATATTTGACTGGAAGCATCCCTAGGTGGTGGGGATACAAAATTGTACAAATGGTTGGGATGACCCCCCAGGGGGCTGAGGGGTTGGGCGAAAGGGGGGCAATTTGGCTATATTGCTATAAACAACTTTTTCTGTAGAATTATGCCCTGGATATCGATCATATGTGGTCAGAAGCATTCATGGGAGGCAGGGATTCAAAATTGTACAAATGGTGGGGCCGACCAGGGGTTGAGCCAAAGAAAGTTTATTTCTTGGAGTATAAAGAGAAGCATGCACATTTGCTTCCAGGATGGCCTATGGTCTGGCCCCACCCTTAGAGACATAGTCCCTGGGTTATAACTTTGAAACGGTTGAGATCCCCACCCCAGAACTATATACAAATGCTTGGCATATAGTGGTATTCAGGTGAGTGATACAGGCCCTCTAGGCCTCTTGTTTATTTAATTCAATGGGTTTAAGTTTTTGCAGGGTTATCAATATTGTTTGGATTTTTGCAGGGGGGGGGGGGNATGGCCATGAAAATTAGAGATCTCAAAAACAAAGAATTTTACACTTACAATATATACCTGTAATGAAGTCCAGCAAAAACATCAAGAAGATTATGCTACCATGAAATAGAAAAGTTTACATATGGTGCATGACTGGTCAAATATTTTTGTGTGTGTTATAGGTACTCGCATCTTGCTAGGTGCTACTGCATTCTGGGGTTTATGTGTGGCGAAGAAGCTTTACTTCAACGAGATATATTTGTAAGTACAAGTCTTCGAAAATTATTCATAAACAGTGATATCTGTCTAACACAAAGTCAGAAAACTCCAGTTGGTAAAAAATGTACTTTCACATTTTAGAGAAGAGAATATGACTTTGGTTCATGAATCTGACTAAATGTTTTTATTATGAAATTTTGTATGTGTCCCAGCTGGTATCATCTGAAAATTTGTAGGTGACCCAGCCGGTATCATCTGAAAATTTGTTGGTGTCCCAGCCGGTATCATCTGAAAATTTTTAGGTGTCCCAGCCGGTATCATCTGAAAATTTGTAGGGGACCCAGCCGGTATCATCTGAAAATTTTTAGGTGTCCCAGCCGGTATCATCTGAAAATTTTTAGGTGTCCCAGCCGGTATCATCTGAAAATTTGTATGTGTCCAAGCTGGTATCATCTGAAATTTTGTATGTGTACCAGCTGGTATCATCTGAAAATTTGCATGTGTCCCAGCTGGTATCATCTGAAAATTTGTAGGTGCCCCAGCCGGTATCATCTGAAATTTTGTAGGTGCCCCAGCCGGTATCATCTGAAATTTTGTAGGTGCCCCAGCCGGTATCATCTGAAATTTTGTAGGTGTCCCAGCCGGTATCATCTGAAAATTTTTAGGTGTCCCAGCCGGTATCATCTGAAAATTTTTAGGTGTCCCAGCCGGTATCATCTGAAAATTTTTAGGTGTCCCAGCCGGTATCATCTGAAAATTTTTAGGTGTCCCAGCCGGTATCATCTGAAAATTTGTATGTGACCCAGCTGGTATCATCTGAAATTTTGTAGGTGTCCCAGCCGGTATCATCTGAAAATTTTTAGGTGTCCCAGCCGGTATCATCTGAAAATTTGTATGTGTGCGAGCTGGTATCATCTGAAAATTTGTATGTGACCCAGCTGGTATCATCTGAAATTTTGTATGTGTACCAGCTGGTATCATCTGAAAATTTGTCGGTGTCCCAGCCGGTATCATCTGAAAATTTTTAGGTGTCCCAGCCGGTATCATCTGAAAATTTGTTGGTGTCCCAGCCGGTATCATCTGAAAATTTGTAGGGGACCCAGCCGGTATCATCTGAAAATTTTTAGGTGTCCCAGCCGGTATCATCTGAAAATTTTTAGGTGTCCCAGCCGGTATCATCTGAAAATTTTTAGGTGTCCCAGCCGGTATCATCTGAAAATTTGTAGGGGACCCAGCCGGTATCATCTGAAAATTTTTAGGTGTCCCAGCCGGTATCATCTGAAAATTTTTAGGTGTCCCAGCCGGTATCATCTGAAAATTTGTATGTGACCCAGCTGGTATCATCTGAAATTTTGTAGGTGTCCCAGCCGGTATCATCTGAAAATTTGTAGGTGCCCCAGCCGGTATCATCTGAAAATTTGTATGTGTCCCAGCTGGTATCATCTGAAAATTTGCATGTCATAATATCAGTACACTACAGCAAATTTTTTCAAGAGTTTTAGTCCTGTCCTTGTCAGATTTTTCCTTTAGGCATACATGTGTCAATTTTTACAAGAATTACATTAACTCCTCTTATTTATTGTGGGCGTATATGGCTCTGCTTATAGTGCAATTGTTTAGTGTTACAGGGTACATAATTTACAGAATCGATGTTCACTATTACCCTAACCTTATAGTAAGTTGATTGTAATTGAACAGATCTGAGAACAGAGAGATGTCGGACTCTAGGACGGCCATGTGGCCCTTTCTCCTTGCAGAAGAACAGAGGCTGTAAGTACACCACCACATTGTGTTTTATATAGAACTGTAATAGTTTTATACCATAATGCTTTAAAAGCTTATCATTTATACCAAGAGAAATTATAATTGAAGGAAAAATTGGGTTTTAATGTAGGGCATGCATTTCAAATATATTTTTAAAACCGGGGATATAGAAACAATGATCAAAATAACATGGTAGGGGTAGGTAGTGGAGTGTATCTGAATATATAATACGGTACAGTATAACATGATAGGGGTAGGTAGTGGAGTGTATATGAATGTATAACATGATAGGGGTAGGTAGTGGAGTGTATATGAAGGTATAACATGATAGGGGTAGGTAGTGGAGTGTATATGAA